>NC_041222.1:18219956-18257584 GCF_002837175.3 Physeter macrocephalus
CCAGCCGCTCCGCGGCATGTGGGATCTTCCCGGACCGGGGCACGAACCCGTGTCCCCTGCGTCGGCAGGCGGACTCTCAACCACTGCGCCACCAGGGAAGCCCCAAACTGCTTTTACTTCTGATGTTCTCTCCAGTCAATTGATAGTGGCTGCCTGGAGCACGATGGCAGAAGGACTGTGAGGCACACTCACATCTAGAGGTAGAGCGTGTCTGGTTTGATGAATGATGTCTGCTGTGAGCATTGGTTGTGAGGGAGGGAGAGTGGTAGCTTTACACCACGTGTTGGTCTCTATTACTGTATGCTCTGGCCACTGTTCACCTTCCCAGCTATCCCGATTTTGTTTCTAGAAGAATGAGCTGAGATTTTATTTTGAAATTCCCTTCTAGTGCATTTCCATAAGGAAGGATGCCCCACTGGTCACGTTGAGGTCCTTTTACACTCATTTCAGGTGATGTTTTAGAGGTTCAGCTGCTTGCTAGGAAATATCAGAGCAGACATAAACCTAGGCTCCTAGGAGCAAATTCTCCACTCTTTCTGCTGTCCTCAGATGTCTCTCCATAGACCTTTCTACAGCTGATTATGGTTTATGAACCAAGAATTTATACACTCGAGCTGATAAGATTTTTTTTTCTGAGCTGTGACTATTTTTACATGAGAAGCCTAGCAAGGTTATAAAAAAGAAATCACATTTAGTTACACATTTAATGAATCACCTTCTTTATTGAAAAGAATCAGGTTACATGGAATCAGGATGGTCCCTGAACACCAAGACCATATCTTTTTGCATAAAAAAGAAATGTGTGAAAGAGGAGAACTGACTTACGTCACTCACTGGGCAGTGGTTGTGGGCACCTTGGAGCAGGTTTTTCTTCTTTTTTGCCTTCGAGGTGCTTCTACACCTGTCTCCCTTTTTGCCTCCAAGTCCCTCTCTAACAAATTCCGCCATCCCTTTGGTTTTACTTTCTCTGCAACATCTATTACTTGTCTGTCAGTGAGGAGTTTCAGTCAAATTAACCAATTCTAGTCCCAGAATTTCCAGAAAAGTAGCTTCGTGTCTATAAACTGATTTCTACCTTTGAGCCAGGAAAATGTAGCTGTTCATTTACCTATATACCACGTGGTATTATATATGTTAATCCACGGGAGAATGAAGAGGTTTGTGCAGAGAGGGTATTATAAGCCAGCTGAAAATGCTGAGACCTTGGAAAGATGGAACTTGAGGTTATATAACCTACCCACTCACTTTAATTGAGAGCACAGAGGGACTCAGAGAGCTGGGCAGAATGTTAATGATCCCCCAGTGTTATGGGCTGCTGAATAGTGTCCTCCCACAATTCATGTGTTCACGAACTAACAGCAAGACCTTACCTCCAGATACAGCCAGAATATGGTTACATTTGGAGATAAGGTCTTTCAAGAGGTAATTAAGTTAAAATGCAGTCTTGAGGATGGGCCCTAATCCAATCTGACTGGTGGTCCTTACGGAGGAAAGACCATGTGAGGACACGGCAAGAAGAGAGGCTTCAGGAGAAACCAAAGCTGTTGACATCTTGACTTTGGACTCTCTAGCCTCCAGAACTGTGGGAAAGTAAATTTCTGTTGTTTGTCACCTAGTCTGTGGTATTTTGTTATGGCAGCCCTAGCAAATGAATACACTCATTTAGTAAGTGGCAGGAATGGCATTCAAACCCAGGTCCCTGAATCAAATTCTAGGTCTTTTCCCTGTCTATTCTGTCTGTAATGATCCCTAACACTGTTCATGACAGAATATACAACACAAATCTGCCTTTCCTTTTAGATTTATGGATTGAAGACTGCTATGTCAGGATTAGGTTGAACTATGAGTAACATAAAACAAGGAGAGGGAGAAGAACACAAAATGTTCATTACTTGAAAATGATATTCTCATCTTTAGAAAATACAAGGAATCTACATATAAATTTTTAGAACTAATAAAAGATTGAGCAAATGTATCTGGATAAAAGATCAATATAAAAAAATCTCATTCTGATCCACCAGAAATAATCAAATATAAAAAATAATATAAAATAGCAATTAGGTATCAAGGAAACATTTATATTGCTGAATTCTAATTACTAATACTTTCTAAAGATTTTTACATCTGCATTCAGGAGGGATATTGGTCTGTAGTTTTCTTTTTTGGTATGATTGTTGTCTGGTTTTTGTATCAGGGTAATACTAGTTTCATAAAATGGATTGGGAAGTATTCCTTCTATTTTCTGGAAGACATTGTGTAGAACTCATAGTAATTCTTCCCTAAAACTTTGGTAGAATCCCCCAGCGAAACCAACTATCAAATTTTTTGATAGCTACAGAGCTATTCAAATTATTTATTTCCTGTTGAGTGAGTTGTGGTAGTTTATGTATTTTGAGGAATTGGTCCATTTCTTCTCAGATGTCAGATGTATAAACGTAGCTTTTTCCTGGTAGTCCCTTATTCTTGGATAGGTGCAGGGCCTAGAGTGATGTACACTGTTTCATTTCCTATATTGGTAATTTGTGTCTTCTTTTTTCCTTTGTTTAATCTTGCTAGAGGTTTGTCGATTTTATTGATTTTTAAAAAACAAATCAGCTATTTGTTTCACTGTTTTTTCTATTTTTGTTTTCATTCATATCTGCTCTTACCTTTATTATTCCCTTCCTTCTGCTTGCTCTGTGTTTATTTTGTTCTTCTTTTCCTTGGTTATTGAAGTAGGCGCTTAAATAATTGGTTTAAGACATTTTTTCTTTCCTAATGTGTTTAGTGCTGTAAATTTTCCTCTCAGCACTGCTTTATCTGTGTTACATAAATTTTAATATGTCATAGTTTCATTTTCATGCAGTTCAATGTATTTTATTTTCCTTGAGACTTCCTCTTTAACCCATGGGTTATTTAGAAGTGTGTTGTTTAGTTTTCAAGTGCTTGGATATTTTCTCTTAACTTTCTGTTGATTTCTGATTTGATTCCAATGTATTCAGGGAACACACTCTGTGTAATTTCAATTCTCTAAAATTTGTTGGGGTTTGTTTTATGCCCCAGGACATGGGCTATCTTGGTGAATGTTCCATGTGTGCTTGAAGAAAATATGTTCTATACTGTTGTCAGTTGAATGTTTTTTGTATGTCAGTTAGACGCTGTTGTTGATTGTGTTGTTCTGTTTTATATCCTTGCTGATTTACTGTTAGTTCTATCAATTTCTGAGAGTGGGGTTGAAGTCCCCAACTTTAACTGAGGATTTGTTCTTTGGCTCCATCAGTTTTTGCTTCAAGTATTTGAGGCTCAGTTGCTTGATGTGCACAGGTTTAGGATTGTTTTCTTCCTAGTGAACTGAATCTTTATCACTATGTAATGTCCCTATTTGTCTCTAGCAATGTCTTTGTTCTGAAGTATACTCTACCTGATGCTAATATGGCACTTCATGTGTTTTTCAAAATTAATGTTTGCATGATATAATGTTTTCTACCCTTGTATTTTCATGCAACTTATGTCATTGTATTTGCAGTGAGTTTCTTTTAGAAACCACACTGTTGGATCATGGTTCTTTTTCTTTTTTTTTGGTTTGTGTTTTTGTTTTAATTAACTGCACCAATCTCTGTATTTTAATTTGTGTATTTAGACCATTTATATTTAAGGTAACTAGGTATATTAGGGCTTAAGTATGCCATTTTATTGTGTATTTTCTGCTTGTTTCTTCTTTCTGGTTCCCTTGTTTCTGTAGGTTACTTAAACGTTTTTTTATGATTCTATCTTGATTTATTCATATAATTTGAATATATCATTTTGTAACATTTTCTCATGTAGGTATTGGAATTGGAATTTACACACATAAGTTATCAATTGCTGGTATCATTTTATCACTTTGAAGTGTAGAAAATTTATTTCCATTTGTAATACTCTTTATACATTAAGGATATTAGTTGCTAAATAGATGGGATTTATTTTTCTTATTTGTGAGTTTGAACTTGAGGTGTTATATACAGAAAAAAAATTTAAGTTCTTCGGTATCACTTCTCTTCCTTTATAGTTTTTCTGGTTGTTTAATGATCAAAATGTCCCCTTATAACTTTCTCTCTGTTAAATATTTCCCTAAGTTTAGAATTTTCTTGTCAATCTTGATATATAACACACACACACACATATATACATATACACTCATCATCTTTGGGATTTTGAGAAGGATGGTATTAACCTTATAACTTAATGTGCAAGAATTAAAATCTTAACAGTATTGGGAAACACATACCCTCTTCCCTGGATAGATGGGTGGATAGATAGATAGATAGATGATATTGATATAGATACTATCTCTTGGTAATATTTTGTCATTTTTCATTATGGAGACCCTACAAATTTCTCCTTAAGGTAACTTCTAAGCATTTTATATTTTATGATGTTCTTATGCATATCATCTTTTTATCTATTATAACTTTTCACTGGCTGTCAGGAAAAAAAGCTGTTGATTTTGAATAATTATCTTGATTCTAAACTCTCTTTTTCACTTAGTGTTTCAGGATCTGTTCTTGAGGTTTCTAGATTTATAGTTTGATACATTCTTAATAGTATGGAAATAGTTTAAATATAACTAGTTTATGAATTCGATGCTTTCAAGGAGAAGCAGCATATAAAAGAAAAAATATACATTTTTAAATTCATGCACATCTTGATCCGAATTGCTTTTCTGCTATGGACTGTCTTTATGGCACTTCTCTGAACTTCTCAGCGTCCTTAGCTGTTAAAAATAGTTTACATCATAGGATAGTAGTTGTGACAAATAAGGTAATGAATGTAAAGTACCTAATATAGTATTGATAAAGAGTGAATATGCAATAAACATTTATTATTTCTCTATTATTCAACGTTTACCTTCATACCTTTTGCTTGTGCTCTATTATAAAGAATCCTGGAATTGAAAGGTAGGAACATTGTGTATTTGTCCCTTTTCCTGGACCATAGGCTGCTAGAAGGTGGGATTATGTCAGGAATGGCAAATAATATCACCTGACACAACAACTCTGACCAATTGTAATTTTCTGCTTAGGGATCAAGGTTGAGAAGGATGAGTGCTGGACTGATTAGTGTTGTCTGCCACTAGTGTGTATTGGGAAGGTGATAGGACATGTACCATATACATCATGGCTCTATGCTTTGTCTGATTCACCTCTAGCAAATGAAAAGCACAGAGACAGTCCCTAAGAATGAATGAATGAATCTTCTACATTTTGTCTCATGAAACATAATAAAAATAAACTCATATATGATCAGTGTTAAAACGAGAGGCTAACCTTCAAATTGAACAAAGACTATTTTCACATATGGACTTTATGAAAAACAGTGTCTTAAAAAGAATGTGAATTCTGGTATCAAACAAGTTTGGGTTCAAACTTCACTGCTTTCTAGCTGTGTGTCCTTCATACAAAATAACTCTTTGAATTTTAGTTTCTTCTTATTAAGAGAATAATGTTCAGGGCTTCCCTGGTGGCGCAGTGGTTGAGAGACCGCCTGCCGATGCAGGGGCCGTGGGTTCGTGCCCCAGTCCGGGAAGATCCCACATGCCGCGGAGCGGCTGGGCCCGTGAGCCATGGCCGCTGAGCCTGCGCGTCCGGAGCCTGTGCTCCGCAATGGGAGAGGCCATAACAGTGAGAGGCCCGCGTACCGCAAAAAACAAAACAAGAGAATAATGTTCAAATTCCCTTAGTTTTCCTTTATCTGAGAATGTCTTGATTGCTCTTCATTCCTGGAAGATACTTTCTTTAGATATAGGATGCTGGATTCAAAGTCCCTATCTTTCAGTCCACGTACCATTTCCTCTGGCCACCATGATTTCTGATCATAAATCTACCCTTATGCAATTTTTTTTTTTTTTTTTTTTTTTACTTAAAGGTAAGGTGCTATTTTTCTCTTGTTGCTTGAAAGATTTTTTTCTTTGACTTTAGTTTTCAGAAATTTGATGATGGTGATGAATGTTGGGATGCATTTCTTTGGCTTTATCTTGTTTGGGGCTCACTCATCTTGAAACTATAGGGTTTTTTTTTTTGTTTTTTGTTTTTTTGTGTGTGATACGCGGGCCTCTCACTGTTGTGGCCTCTCCCGTTGCGGAGCGCAGGCTCCAGACGCGCAGGCTCAGTGGCCATGGCTCACGGGCCCAGCCGCTCCGCGGCATGTGGGATCTTCCCAGACCGGGGCACGAACCCGTGTTCCCTGCATCGGCAGGCGGACTCTCAACCACTGCGCCACCAGGGAAGCCCTGGAACTATAGGTTTTTGACAGACATTTAAAGCTCTCTCTCTTTAATCCTTTTCTCCCTTCTGCTACTCTCTACTTTTCCAGCTTCTTGATTGTCCTGTCTGCTAGATCAAGGCCAAAGTAAGCCCAAAGAGTTTATTCAAGTCCCTTGCTGTTCCTTCCACTTCCCTTTTGGTTAGTTCTTGAGATTGATGAGCTACTGTTTGAGAAGCTACAACAGCTATTTTTAGATTTTTGAAATTGTGTTTATGGTTGCCACCCATATATAGACACAGAGACCTGAGTGGATCTGTGCTAGTAGTGTAGAGGCTCTAGAAAACTCTTAGCTTATCCAGAAAGTCTTTGGTGAGCTGACATGCATGACGTGTAGAATCCATCACACCCTGTGGTTGCTATGCTCCTAAAGAGCTTGCACAGACCCCTTCTCTACAGGAATCTGGTATTTCTGGCTGCTTCAGTGCAGTGCAGTTGGACTGTTGAATGCCAAGCTCCAAGGCTGCATCAAGGACTGAGAATCAAAGAAGGAAGGGTTTTCTACTAGGATTGCCACACATCCGTGCCACTTTACTTGCCAATCACTGCAGAAATCATCTCCATATTCTACACTTATGAGATGTTAGAGGAACCTCTATATCTAACCCAACCATCTCTTTTCACAAGGAGGATAATGAGTCTCAAATGAGGGGAAATGACATATTTCAGGTCACCTGATATGAAAATGGAAGGGGGACAGCACCCTGGGCTCCAAACTCCACCTCTGGAACTCTTCCATTGCACCATGACATGTACCTAACAGCCTCACCCCGATGAGTTCTTATCCCCGAAATATGAAGCATATATGGCAAAGCTAAGATGCCCCAAGATGGAGGTTGGCAGATCTGGTCAGTGCTAGCTAAGACCAGCCAGCACAGAACTGGTGCCTACTTCACGTGTACTAGCCATATCACAGCCGCCCTGGCCAACGAATGGGGATCAACACATCCCTTAGGCACCATACAGTGGAGAGGACATAGGCAAGTTCCATCCATTCAGTCACATGCTTGACAGCGTGTGATGATAACTAATCTATGCACCAATGTAAATTGGTGCAGCCACTATGAAAAGCAGTATGGAGTTTCCTTAAACTAAAAATAGAGGTACCATATGATCCTGCAATCCCACTCCTGGGCATATATCCTGAAAAGACAAAAACTCTAATTCAAAAAGATATATGCACCCCAATGTTCATAGCAGCACTATTTACAATAGCCAAGACATGGAAACAACCCAAGTGCCCATTAACAGATCATTGGCTTAAGAAGATGTGGTATATATACGATGGAATATTACTCAGCCATAAAAATGAATGAAATAATGCCATTTGCAGCAACATGGATGAACCAAGAGAATATCATACTAAGTGAAGTAAGTCAGAGAAAGACAAATATCATATGATATCACTTATATGTGGAACCTAAAAAATGACACAAATGAATCTATTTACAAAACAGAAATAGACTCACAGACATAGAAAACAAACTTAGAGTTACCAAAGGGGAAAGTGGGGAAGGGATAAATTAGGAGCATGGGATTAACAGATACAAACTACTATACATAAAATAGATAAGCAACAAGGATTTACTGTATAGCACAGGGAACTATACCCAATATCTTGTATTAACCAACAATGGAAAATAATCTGAAAAAAATATAACTGAATCACTGTGTTGTACACCTGAAACTAACACAATATTGTAAATCAACTATACTTCAATTTTAAAAAACAAAATAAAAATAAGCAAGCAAACAAACAAAAAACCAGAGAACCTTTCCTGTCTGTGGTCAGACGGATCTGTGACTATGGAAGAACGGTCAAAGAGGTGTGGTATTGCTGGCTTTGAAAGAGGAAGGGAGCCACAGGCCAAGAAAGGTAAATGGCCTCTAGAAGCTGGAAAACACAAGTAGATAATTCTCTAGAGCCTCTGGTAAGGAATGCAGCCCTGTCAACATCTTTATATTAGCCCATTGACACTCATGTTGGACTTCTGAATAAATTTGTATTGTTTTAAACCACTAAGTTTGTGATAATTTGTTACAGGTGCAATAGAAAACTCATGTACCATCTTCAAGCCTGGAAGTCATAATGAATCAGCTATTTTAAAAGTCAGTTCTTTTTGGGACCTGTCCTCCAACTCACTGGCACTGTCATAGTTGTGGCTTCACTCTCTCTCACCTGGACGATTACAGCACTCTCCTCCCCAACCCCCCATCTCCTTCCTCCAGCCTCACCCCCGTGTGTACTGTCCACACCGGTACCAGAAAGATCAGCCTTGAACATGTTTCTGATCTCACCACAACCTTCTTAAAATCCTTCACTAATTTATCATCTTCTGGACTGCTGGTTTTTAATGTTGTCTGTATTTAGGGAGGGCATGGTGTCAGGGATGCACCGAAGAATATGTAAATATGAAGATACCTGTCTCAGTAACATTTGTATATGCATAGACACACAGAAACTTACATGTAATTAACAGACTTGTGAACTCTAGTGTAAGACATTTTGGTCACAAAGGTAAATATAAATTCCTTCATCTGAAATGATAAGGATTTTGCCTACCTCTTCATAGTATCCTTCTTAACACCCATCATGCCCTCTGCCACATCAAACTCCTTTTAGTTGCCCAAATGTGCCAAGCCGATTTTGGCTTCCATGTTGTTCATCTGCTAGAATAGTTCTCCCCCTCCACTCTCATGGCCTGACAGGCAAACAGCTTTTCATTTTTGCAGACCCCTCTTAAAAGTCTGTTCTTTTCCTGACCATCTTCTTACTCTCTCCCCACGTACCCCACAGGTATGACCAGCCACACCTTCCTCCACATCCTTCACAGTCTTCTGCCCACAGTCTATCAGCCAGTCAACCCCTTCGGTGTGCTCTTCTGTTCAAGCATCTTACCTCTTCTTAACCAGATGGTGCATCCCTGGTTGGGGAGGGCAGGGTACAGGAGCCGCACCTTACCCCCGGGACCGTCTAGCACCAATCAGGGCTCACAGTAAGAGCCTGAGTGGATGACTGGTTATGGAATCAACACCTACATCAGGGCATTTCTTTAATTCATTCAACCCCTTCTCTTTGCAATGCCATGCTTTACAGGCCACCCAGCTTTGCTAAGTTTCCTAAGTGTTTGTCTTGCTGAGCAAAGCCATTTAATTTCAGTTTGAGGCTGGGGCACATGGGAATCCATTGGTTGTTATTTGCATTTGATTCATTCAGAGTAACTAATCTCCATCTTGACCAATACTGTGCAGTTTTGTTCTCGATTCATGGCTCCTTCTCACCAAGGATTATCTCCCCATTGACCACAGTGTCTATTTTCTGCCAGGAGCAGATCTATTATCTGGAACATCACAGTGTGCTCTAGATGATAAAATCATCCTGTGTTAACTGTGTCAATTTCATTTGAGGATCTGAAAATGTGGCATAAAGAACACTGAAGTGGAGGTCAAAAGATCTGGATTCTGGTTCAGATGGCCACCCACATCCCCTCAGACACATCACACATATTTTCTTAGACTTAATCTCATCTGTACAGGGGAAGAATTTGGACTCAAACAGTATAGGGACTCTCTGGGTTGAAATTACATCATGTGTAAAGTCATATATCTAACCCTCACTGTATGTTTACTACTCTAATGTGTTATTCCTACTAGTGATTAGGAAAACAAGAGTTCTGAAAGTGGTGTGACTTTTCCAAAATTATTCAGAACACTGGAGGGAGGATAATTTAAATTTCTGCACGCAATTCATTCATTCATATGATCAGTCAACATGTATTTTGGGAGTGTCTGTTATATGACTGGCACCATGCCAGGGGCAGATAATCCAAAAAAGAATAGGAAGAGACCCTTGCCTTCTAGTGGCTGACAGTATAATGTGGGAATTGGTCATATGAACAAATACCCTGCAGTGTGATAAATGTTATATTAGAGGGAAGCTCCAAGTGCTTTGGGAGGGGAGGAGGAGGAACTGACTGGCTGGGTGAGAAGCAGGTAGAGTCCACTGTTTATGAAACCCTTTCACATGCATCGTCTCTTGATCAGGTAGAGAAGAGGTTTTGTTAGTTTCCTCTCATAAGTTTCCTTGCACATGAAAAGAAAAGTGACTTCCTGAAGTCCATGAGGCTGGTGAGGAGCAGATCCAAGGAATGCAGAAGGGATGCCTGGTGTGATTGCACTGAAAACTGCCTCTTTTTGGTCAGCAGCCTCAACCCTTAGACAAATTGTGACAAGACAGAAATTCATCTAGAAATTCATGCCTTGAGAGATGGGACCAGGTCTTATTTATCTTTGTATTGTGGAATTCTAGTGGGACCCCAGTAGTCTCTACCAGAAGAATTTGGGCTGGTCAAGGCATTTGTAATGGGCTGGTAACAGTTTGCACAAGCACTTTGAAGGAAGGACAGAGAAAAATAAGCGTGGATGAGAAAGGCTATTGGGAGAGCATAAATTCTGTCCCAGAGGTTGGCCTCCAACACTTCCTCATGCACGATTGCTAGAGCCCACCACAAGCAGAAGATGAAGGAGCTCTTTTCAGTTAGAACTTCATGGGACTCTTGTTGGTCCTAGGTTACAAGGTATGGCCAAAGATGACTGTGAAGTGGGGGCCTTGTCCTCACTTTTATGTGGAAAGCAGTGGCTTTGACATGCTGAAGGCTGCAGAGAACACTGGCCCCATATGTAATTCAAGAGACATTGCACATCACAAAGGAGACGGTGCTATTCAGGAGTGGTTATGTCCAAGTCTTGTGGGGTCACTCAGTGGTTGCCACTAGAAGAAAAGATACTTCTTTCACAAGGTAGCAGGTGGAGGAGGCCTTGTCAAGGCATTTCACTGATCTGGGCCAAAATAAGACACATTCAAGAGCCCCTGTGAGACCCTATCTGAGTCGTCCAGAAGGAATCATGGCAGAATCTTTGGCAACGAGAGGTGAGTGAAACATGGGTTTCATTTGCATCTTCAGCATCTACCATTGACCTGCCACATAGCAGGAACTCAATGTCTGCCCATCTGAATGGAGCTATTATATCTCTTCACCATGGCTCCTCCTCTCACTCCATTAATAGGCAACCACGCTAGCCTCCCCGGGGGCCTTGCTCTTTCATAGGTGGTTTTGCACTTCATTCTCTTCTCCTCTATCAGGTATTAGGACTCCCACCTCTCTTTATATTTCAGTTTAGAAGTTTGAATTCAAAAGGCATTGGAGGCTCAGTAGTTAATTTTGAATAAAGTAGACGCATGATGATAAGTCAGTCTGACTTGCTACAGAGTTGAAATATGCTGAGTGCCACTGGCACAGACTGACTTTATCATCTTCATGTCTTCAACATTTTTCTTTGCTTCCTAAATCCACAAACATAGAATACATGTACAGTTGTCTGAAGCAGGAGCCCTTTGAACTTTTGAACAATCACCTAGAGAAGGTCACTGAACATAAGGGTACCCAAGGGGCTTGATGACTTAGTGTCATTCATTCAACAAGCATTTATCAAGCCTCGGTAGAACCCCTGCTGCTGGGAGTTCTTCAGGGGCTTTGTACCTGCGGTGCCTTCTCCTGGCACTAGTAGATGCTTAGGTTCCTGACTTCCCGTATTCACAAGTGGCCAAGCTTTTGGAAAGTTCTTCAGATCTTTTCTGAGCCCTAAACTTTCCCTTTGCACTAAACCTGTGCATACCATGCATCACCTTTTATATTAGACACTGATCTTCAGAAAGTGTTTCAGTTCCACTTTTGATTTTGGTTCAAGAATTGTTTTACTTTTCCCCTTCCCCATTTGAGGTTCTAGGGATTAAAGAGGAAAGAACAGCCGCTTAAAGAAAGTTGGACGTTTTTCGTCAACCAACTGTTCCTAGTTGGTTCTTATCTAATTAATCTAATAGCTCATATAAATAATTATTGATTAAATTGGCTCTGAGCCATGACTATGAGAGCGACCATGACCCGAGACAGAGGCATCAAACTCTGGAGTCAGGAAACCTGGGTTTGAGTTCTGGTTCTGTCACTTAACAGCTTAGTGACTTTGAGCAATTTACGTGAACTTTTCCTGCCTTGTTTTCCTCAACTGAAAACCAAAGGAGACGATCAAAGTATACTCCTCACAAGGAGGTTTTGAGGACTAAGTGAGTTCATACATGGAAAGTTATTAGTAAAGTACGTGAATGGTAGTAACTCCTATATCTGCTAGCTATAGTAGTGTAGTAGTACTAGTAAAAGAAGGTGTAGAAATAGGAGTGAAAATAAAACATTTGTACACTGATAATACGGAAAAAAATTATATAGCTCATATCAGATACAAACTAAACTTTCTTCTGCCTAAGAGAATTCATTGTGGTGTGGCAATTTCTCCACAGATGAAAATGTCAAAATTAGCCATCTCCCTTCACTGAGTTTCGATATCCCCCAAGCCATCTTCCAAGGAATAATTCAGATTTCCACGTACCTTAGTACTGGGAGAGTGGTATGATGAACAGGACTCCGGCCACTGGAAAGTGGTAAATTGGCATTTTAAAATCAATTTTGTGTAAAATTAGTATCAGCATGCCACTGAAAATCTCTCCTCTCTAGGTGTTCTGATAAGATCATTTTCTGGACTTCCAAGACCCTAGACCATGATGAATTTGTGAAAATGACGCTCCTCTGGGGGTTCATTGCCAGCCTTGCCTTGGGACCATTGCTTCTGCTTCATCACATGCTATGCCCCTCATTGCATTTAGACTTCAATAGGCCATGCTTTAATCCTAGTGGAATCTCTAAGCTCTCCAATCCACAATGAAACAATACTTTTCTGTGGTAAGCATGCTCCAGAAAGCAGGACTGGAAGCTCCAGAATATAGAGGCTGCGTATGTCTTACAGACCTAGCACAATGCCAGACAAGTAGTGGGTACTCAATATTTGTCATATAATTTCATGCACTCCCAATGATTTTAACACGGCCTCCCAGGAAGAATTGGCTTATCCTTTTATAACTAATATGAGCAAAATGTACTTAAACAATCTACATGTTCTAATACACTGCACGTAACACTGTTCCGAAAACCCATTTAAACTCCCAGTATGCTTTAAAAAAGGGAGGGGGCACTTCTTTGAACATATCCCATTTCTAACACTTTCAAATCATTTTCATCTATCGCTAGTGGTGGAGAAAGTCATGAAATATCTCATTCCACAAAGGCAATTTAAACGAAAGAAAAGCCAGATAGTACATTCCAAATGAGAGAGATTCTGATGTCTATTGTGAGGAGACGATCATCTCAAGGTCAGAAGACAGTCTACAGAATTGCCAAAAATGAGAGACTCTTCCTGTACGTTAGGGATTATGGCCAAAGTCTGACCTGTTTGAGATCCCCTTAGAAGTCTGGGGCCTCTGGTTGAGCTGATCAAGGGCAGTGTTCATGTAAAAGATGCCATTTTTCCAACATGAAACCACAAAGGTACCCAGATTCCTCTGAGCCCCAGACTCCACTTGGGAAAACCAGCCAGAGAAACTACAAGTGGCATTAAACGAGTTTTCTATTTTATTAATTTCTGCTTTTATCCTTTTTAATTCATTTATTACACATATTTGAAAACTTTTACTTGAATGTGTTTTATTGTCCTTTCCACACTGCTTAAATTAAAAAGTTTCCATTTTGATTTCTCTTTAAACAAAAATTATGTAGAAATATGAGTGTGCACATGTTTAGACACTTTTGTTTTTGTTTATTTTTGTACATCTACCTCTTAGTTAACTTCTAATTATATTGCATAATAGTGAATTTTGCTTATAAAGTTAACTTTTTGGAATTCATTGAAATTTCATTTATGGCTTTCTTGATGGACGAATTTTATGACTGTAGCACGTGTGTTTCAAAATAATGCAGAGTATCTCTTTAGAAGTTACACAGTTTTCTAAATATTATATCAAGCCTATTGATGTATTACTACTAAAATTCATCATATCTGTAGTTTTTTGTCTACTTGATTTAGTTTCTGGAGGGGTTTGTTCAAGTTTTCAATAATAATTTTTTATCTTTCAGTTGTCTCATAATTCTTCCAATTTGGGCCTCAACTGTTTTGTAGCTACATTTTAGGTGCATAACAGTTATTTTTTCTTGGCTGAATTTATCAGTCTGAAGTGAACATCTGTTTCTTTCAATGACTTTTACCTTGAGTTTTATTTTATATGATATGAGTGCAATTATATCTGCTTTATGTTTGGTAACCATTTCTAAACTAGTATTTTCCACCGCTTTATTTTCAGGGGAAATTTTGTTTTGTCTGTTTCTTGAAAACAAGTGGCTAGATTTTTCAAATACAACGTAAGAGTCTGTCTCTTATAGATGAGTTCAACCCATTCGTATCCGTGGTGCTTATTAAGTATGGATTTGTTTCTGTTTCGTACTTTATGCTCTCAATTCACCATTATTTCTAACTGCTTTTCCCTCTCTCCAATTCTTGCCTTCCTTTGTCTTTATCAAGTGTTCTTTACTCCTGTTTTTTAAAAAATATGTTCTATTTGTTTGAGTATTTCATTTACTTGTCTTCTGGTAGTTAACATTAGATTCTTAATAGCATTATTGATATATAATTTACATACCCTAAATTTTATCCATTTAATGTGTACAATTCAATAGTTTTTACTATATTTGTAAAGTTATGCAACCATCACCTGATAATTTAACTGTAGAATATTTTTACTACCACAGAAAGAAACCTTGTCCCCAATAGCAATCAGTCCCTCCCCTTTCCTAGCCCTAGGCAACCATTAATCTACCTTCTTTCTCTGTAGATTTGCCTATTCTGAGTATTTAATATAATAAATATCCAGTATAATGTTGAATAGAAATGGCAAGAGCAGCCACCCTTGTCTCATTCCTGATCTTAGGGATAAAGGATGGAGTCTCTTACCATTAAGTATGGTGTTAGCTGCTGGCTTTTCACAGATACTCTATTAGATTGAGGAGGTTCTTTTCTATTCTTAGTTTTTTGAGCATTTTCATCATGAAAGGGTGTTAGATTTTTTTACAAATGCTTTTTTTCTGCACTTTTGGATATTATTACAAATGTGTGTCCTTTATTTTATTAATATAGTGTATTCCATTGATTGATTTGGGCGTGTTAAACCAGTCTTGCATTGTTGGGATAAATCTCACTTGGTCGAGGTGTATAATCCTTTTTAAATGGTGCTGTAGTAGTAAGTGTGCTTGTGTGTGTGTGTGTGTGTGTGTGTGTGTGTGTGTGTGTGTGTGTGTGTAGAGAGAGAGAGAGAGGGAAATTTTGCATGTATATTCATGAGGGATATTGGTCTGTAGATATTTTGGTGATGTCTCTAGCTAGTTTTGGTGTTAGGCATTAAAATATTTTAAGATATTTTTACACATATTTCAATATATTTTCTATAAACTACTATATGAACATTTATATCCTGCCCTTTTGAAAACAAGAGTATTAATGTGATTTTTCTTCCTGTGCTCTCTTAACCCATGTGCCAGTGTACAATCTACATTGAAATAATCAACACATTAGGTTTAGCAGGAAGTTTTATTTCTTTCTTTTACTCATCATGGCTTCATGCAGCTCACCTCTCCCTCTTGAATTAGTTTTTCTTCTTCCTATAAAACAGCCTCTAGTAACCCTTTTTTTTGAGAGTGTGGACCATAAGTTTTTCTGAGGCCATATATCAATGAAAGTATCATTTTGCCTTGACTCTAGAGTGAAATTTTGGCTGGCCATCGAATTCTAGACTTGAAGTAATTTTCAACTAGAACTTCTCATTTTTTACTTTTTTGTAGCTAAAGCAATGGCTAATGGCAATTTGACTTCTCTTCCTTCATAGGTGAATTTCCTGTCCTTTTCTGGATTTTTTTTCTGGTTTTCTTTCCCCCTTGATGTTCTACAATTTGTACGGATGATGTTATTTGGTTCTTACTGAGCATTTTAAATCTGTGGAGTCTTACCTTTAGTTCTGGGGTCTTCTATAATTTCTTTAAATATTCATTTCTTCTGGAACACCTTTTAAATGGATGTTGGAAATTTTTAAATTTATTTCTCATGATTTTTTTTTTTTTTTTTTTTTGTGGTATGCGGGCCTCCCTCTGTTGTGGCCTCTCCCGTTGCAGAGCACAGGCTCCGGACGCGCAGGCTCAGCGGCCATGGCTCACGGGCCCAGCCGCTCCGCGGCATGTGGGATCCTCCCAGACAGGGGCGCGAACCCGGTTCCCCTGCATCGGCAGGCGGACGCGCAACCACTGCGCCACCAGGGAAGCCCTCTCATGATTCTTAATCTTTCTCTAACTATCCTAACTCTGTATTCCTTTTTTTGCATTTTTTTCCAGTTTTATTAAGATATAATTGATATATAAGATTATGTTAGTTTAAGGCATACAACATAATGATTTGATATATGTATATATTGCGAACTGATCACCACAATAAGTTTCATTAACATCCATCATCTCTATCCAACGAGGACCTACTGTATAGCACAGGAAACTATACTCAACATCTTGTAATAACCTATAATGGAAGGGATTGTAAAAAAAAAAAAGATCGTGTGTGTGTGTGTATATATATATATATATATCTGAATCACTTTGACTATACTCAACATCTTGTAATAACCTATAATGGAAGGGATTGTAAAAAAAAAAAAGATCGTGTGTGTGTGTGTATATATATATATATATCTGAATCACTTTGCTGTACACCTGAAACTAATACAACATTGTAAATCAGCTGTATTTCAATAAAAATTTTTTTAAAATCCATCACCTCACATAGTGACACAAATTTTTTTTCTTGTGATGAAAACTTTTAAGATCTACTCTCTTAGCAACTTTCAAATATACAGTACCCTACTGTTAACTAGTCACCATGATGTAAATTACATCCGCAGAACTTAATTTATCTTATAACCAGAAATAAGTACCGGTTTTGACCACCTTCACCCATTTCCCCCACCTTTTACCCCCTGCTCTGGCAATCACCAATCTGATCTCTGTTTTTAATTCCACGTATCAGTGAGATCATACAGCATTTGTCTTTCTCTGTCTCACTTATTTCACTTCCTTATTCCTTTTTGCTGCATTCTAAGAGAATTCCTGGGCTCAGTCTTCCAGCTCACTACTTCCCTTTTCAAATGTGTCCATTCTACCATTCAACTGATATGCTGGTTTTTTCCTTTTTGTTCACTGTCTAAATTTCTAATTTGCATAATCTCTAGCTGGTGTTTTATGGATATAAGTCCATTCACTTTTGACTGTGATTTTAATTTTCCTTATTCTATAGTACCATTTAGCTTACTCCTATCCCTCCGAGTTGCTGGGTATAGGCTCTGGATTTAAATTTGCTGTTTTTATTCTTTTTTTAAAAATTGATGTATAGTTGATTTACAATGTTGTCCCAATATTTGCTGTACAGCAAAGTGACTCAGTTATCCACATATGTACACTCTTTTTTGTATTCTTTTCCATTATGGTTTATCACAGGATAGTGAATATAGTTTCCTGTGCTATACTTTAGGACCTTGTTGTTTATCCATTCTACATGTAATAGTTTGCATCTACCAACCACAAACTCCCAGTCCTTCCCTCCCCCTCCCCCCCCTTGGCAAACAAATGTCTGTTCTCTAGGCTATGAGTCTATTTCTGTTTTTTAGATAGCTTCATTTGTGCCATATTTTAGATTCTGCATATAAGTGATATCATATGGTATTTGTCTTTCCCTTTCTGACTTACTTCACTTAGTATGATAATCTAGTTGCATCCATGTTGCTGCAAATGGCATTATTTTGTTCTTTTTTATGGCTGAGTAGTATTCCATTGTATATATGTACCACATCTTCTTTATCCATTCATCTGTTGATGGACATTTAGGTTGTTTCCATGTTTTGGCTATTGTGAATAGTGCTGCTATGAACATAGGGGTGCGTGTATCTTTTTGAATTATAGTTTTGTCCAGGTATAGTCCCAGGAATGGTTTTGCTGGATCATATGGTAATTCTATTTTTAGTTTTCTGAGGAGCCTTCATACTGTTTTCCATAGTGGCTGTACCATAAGTTCGCTGTTTTTCTATCACAATGATGACGTTCCTCGATTATTGGTGAGAGTGAATCGTGCATCCCTCTTTGCAGCTGAGTTTCTCTGTTTGGCTCTGCTCTGTGTGTTCACACAGACTGTCTGAGAGGAGGAGTAGGACACGCTTCCTGGATTGATCTTGCCCTTTGCAGTGAGGTTTGCGGAGTGGTGAGACCCGTCTCTGGAACACTTTGTGTGATCGTCTTCTGGGCATGGAAACTCTCCTTCCTCCCGGGTGCTGTCAGCCACCTGTGGTCCTGCCTAATTTTCCAATCCAAATTCCCACAACATCACTTCTTCGTGGAGGCAGACAACCCTGTAGTGGCCAGCTGCCCTGGGGGAGGGAATGGGCGTCAGACTGATGTGCCGGACACACCACGTCCGTCACCCTGGTCTTCTCCTCTCCTCTGTTTCTACCCCTTCTGCACAAGTAGAAAACTGTCAATAGGACTTCACCTGTGCCTTTTGGATTATAGTGTCCATTTTTACACCAGTCCCACCTACTTCCTGCTTTCAAAGGATTCTTCATTGCTTCTGGACCCACTGAGGGCTTCACCTCTTGGTTTGGGGCCTCATTTTGAATTGATTTTTTTCTTTTATATTTTTTCTATAATTTTTAGGGATCTGTTATGGGAGGGGAGGTGGTAGCAAAGTTAAGACTGCCATCTTGTAACCAAAATAAGTGGCACTTTATTAGAACACAGACTTCTGTGGCCATCACCATCCTCCTTGTTCAGTTGAATTCTCCGATTGAGAGAAAGAGACAGGGAGAGAGAGAGAAAGAAAGATAACTTGGAGAGTTGTTTGCAACTCATTTGAGGAAGGGGCATCACTTAAGGAGCTCAGGGCTGTTTATCCTATTTCCACGTCCTGTAATGACAGGTGCCACCTGCAGCAAAGGAACAAAGAGGGTATTCTTCAGAAGGATGGGATAGAATCAGAAGCTCAGCTATAGACAAACCCCAGCTGGCTTCTTTTTACCCTGTCAATAAAAGGCCCTGTGCTTGCACTGTGGCTCCATTATCCCTCCAGCATCAAAGCCAGGACAGGCTCCTCCTATCTCAGATACTGACTGCAGCTCTTCAGCTGAGCTCTGCTTCCTGGTGTAGATGCAGCTGCACACACTCCACATGTTCTTTGAGTGTCATCTTATTCTTTCTTCAGACTCACCAAGGGCAGCAAGACATTTCTTCCAAACGAGTTGTTTTAAAGCTGACACGGTGTCAGAACTTCAGCTTGCCACATTATTCATCTTTTCCTTTAATCTCTATCTTGATTTTTAATTTTCCTTGCTTTGATATGCCAAAATCGCCACCAGTACACGTTCATTGAGGAGGTGTTATGTACAAATCCCTCGGGGATAAAGAGGTCAGGAAATCCCTGGTATTCCCAGAGAGTCACCACAGTATCCCTGGAGGAGGGGAATCCACAAATGAAGTGGAATCTTTAGTGTTATCTGTTGAAAACCCTCTCCCCCTCTTCTGGTTACAGCAACCCTTCTCCCTTTGGGGAACTAACTGCCCCTCCCTGACTCTGTGTGATTTTGGAGAGACCAGCAATCCTAACTTTTGCCATAGTTATGCTACCCAGGCTTGCTCAAATATATCCTCCATAGTGGGGACCAGGGATTGGTCCTGGAGGTGGTCACATGACTCAAACTGGTCGGTCTGAGTTCTTCCTGGGGATTAACAAAGCCCTGAGAAAGAAGATCTGCCTTCAGAGTTCCTTCAGCTGGGATGACGGAAGCCTGAAGCTGCCTCAATACACACCACCTTCCTTCCCACCACTTTATGTGGAAGTTGCTCCTCCACATTTAAAACAAAAAATGAGGCCAGTGTCAGGGAAGAAGAGATGAGAGAAGGGCGATAGATAGGGACGGAAAGGGGAAGCGGCAGCGGGAGGGGGAGAAAGAGAGGTCTGATGACACTATGTGAGGTCCTACATCCACTCAAATCTCTTACCTGGCCCCCTCCCTCCCCACCCACTCTCTATTTAATTATACCTTACTTCCCAAACATTCCACAGCTGCCTTCTGTGCGTCTTTGAACCACATGGTTTATAATATGGGGAAAGCCTTTTCAGCTCCTTCTCTCCTTTTGTTCCTGGGAAATGTCCAATCCTCCACAAAGCCCAAATAGTCCCAATTCCTCCTCATAGAGCTGGTCTCTGGCCCCCTTCCCCCTCCCCCTCCAGACCACTTTGAACAGACTTCTAGAATAGCATTTAATTCCTTGTCATAATTATTTGTTTCTACTACTTTTTCCTCCACCAGACTTTGAGTTCCTTGAAGGTGGGAACTGCATCCGGTCATGTCTAAGTTCCCAGAGCCTCAGAAGAGTCTGGGCGGAGAGCACAGTGCCTCAGTCACTGAGTGCTCCCTGGAATTGACTTGCCCTTGAAAGGAATGGGAGGTGCATGTGTAGGTTAGGAAGGAAGGTGGTTCTTCTAGAAAGAGGGCTCACTCCTGACGGCAAAGCATCCACCTTTGTCTCCTGAACCTTTTCTTTTCCAGAGGTTCTCTGACCCACAGGATGAGTGAAAACAGAACCCCTCTTCTGGGGGAAATGGCTGCCTTTGGGCATCGGGAAGGGGTTTAGGGAGGTCTTGTATGCCATCTGAGAAACAGGGGGCCACTGAAGGATTTTAATCAAGGGTATCTAAATTACGGTCAGGTGATTTAGAAAGACCACCAGATGGCCGTGTGGGGACCAGGCTGGGGACAGATTGAGGCTGAAGACAGCAAAGCCAGGAAGGAACCAGCAGCGAGGCTTGGGTCCAGGAGAGAGCTGGTAAGGACTTGGATGGTGCCGTGAGGATAGAGAGGAGGGGATGCTGGCCTTCCTAATCGTTCCTTCTCTCTTGATCCCCTCAGCTGAGCAGCTGAGACTTCCTCCCTGGTGGCCTTCATCCCTGGCATCTCTCATTCTTCTCTGTCTTGTCTGCAAGCCCCAGAATGTCTCTAAATAAGGAGAGAACGATTCCTTCTCCTTGCCCCATATAATCCTTTGGATTTACATCTTTGTCAGCACTTCTGCTTCCAGCTCCCATCGGCTTGGTTAATGTTTCTTTTATGAAGTGAGGACACCTGATTTCTGTCAGTGCAGGGCTTAAGACTGCCTCGTCAGCACTGTCTTCCTGGCCGCCCATATCAAATAGACAGAGGAAGAAAGCAACCAAACCGGTGATCATATTCCAAGGCAATGATGCCAGGGCTGCATGCTGCTTGTGAGAGTGGAGCTAGACAGAACTAAGGGGTCCCACGGAGGGAAGATGATAGAGTTACAGCCAGTTGGGCTGCCAGTTCAGCTGGTGTGGGAAAAGCAGAGGACCAGCTGCTGGTCATTTGGCCATCTAGACAAGTGCCTTCCTTGGTCTGGTCTCAGTTTCTCATCTGTAAGGGGTCAGTAATCAAGGAAGGTCTCTTCCAAGCTCTCCTAATCCGGACTAAGGGATGCAAGGGGTCTCTTCATTGTTACAACCTGTGGCAGTCCCAAGAGCTAAAGCAATCCTCATTCTACTTGGAACATTCTCTGTCTCATTCATTCATCAAATAAATCATTCGTTCAGCAAATACCACTAAGCCCCTACTCTGTGCCAGGCCCTGAGCTCAGACCTATGGATACAGAGGTAAGTAAGAGACACTTTGACTCTTAAGGAGATTATAATTTTGAGAGAGATCCAGAAGTATAAGCAGATAATCACCATAAAGTGACAAAGTCAGGAGCAAAGGGAAAAGGGTTACAAAGACCAGAGTTATAACCAAAGGATTCTGTTTTGTTCATCCTTCAAGTATCTGGCATTTTTCCTGGAATACAGATTAGGTCCTCAATAAATGAATGAAGTGACATGTTACCTGGGCCTATAAGATGAGTAAACGTTTCCCAGGTAGAGAAGGTAAGGGAAGAGCATTCCAAAGAGAGGGAACTATATGGGTTGAGATCTGAATGCATGAAAGAGACTGGCCGTCCTTGGGAATAAACAGGCAGTTCTATGTGCCTGGCCTGTAGGGCGCTGTAAAGACCTGTTAGGAGAAGAGGTTGGCAAATCAGATAGAAGGAGCATTGTAGACAGTCTTCAAGACTGAGAACTTGGGCTTGGTTTGTGGCAACGAGGACCCATTAAATGTTCATGATAACAACTTCTGAAAGATTCTTCTGGGCTTGCTGTGGGTGGGTTGGGGCATCTGCCCTGGGTAGGGAGGCTGGTGAGACGGCCTTCTCCAAGCTAGTGCTACTCTTGGCTCAAAGCCCACAGGAATGAACAGGGCATCTCCAAATCTGGTTTCTTCTCCATCTTAACAGACTAGGTTGAGTCATTGACTCATGGAGACCCTGATGAGGGAGAAGTAGATTATTTGGGGGGCCCATTGACCTAAGCAATAACCCTGCAGATTGAGTATATCAATAGCAGGAACTCAACTGACATCCGGTCAGAGACCAAAGGAAACAAGAAAGCACTGACCATTTGAAATTCCCTGACTCACCCTTCCCCAACCTCTCCTAACCTAGACCTGACTGATGGACAGGAACCATGATATCTCCTTCATTGCCATGTTAAATGTAAAAATTCATGTAGCATTTTGGCTAAAGACAAATCCAAGTGACCAGATATTACCAACCTCATAGAGAAGCACTGACTTGTTTAATCTCCTCGGTGTTTGGTGTGGGGAGCTGAGGACCATAGAGAGGGGAGGCTCTGGCTGAGGTTCCTCAGTAAGTTAGTATTGTACCTGTAGCGGGATCAGAACATGGGCCCGGCTGCCAGGCAACTGGTTTCCCCAGAGTGACACAGGACTTCTGGTCACGTGCACCAAAGGAAGAGTTAAAGCAATTGTATCTTCCTAAGCACAGGTTGTCAGTCTTTCAGAGACGATGAAGCCAGAATTCCCCCGGAGACTCAGCCTACCAAGTCTTCACCATTATGCTGACTCACTTCCTATAAGTAGGGTCACTTCCCTGTTTGAAAACCTTGCATGCCCACAGGGGAAGTCCCGATTGCTTACATTGGCTTCCAAGGCCTTTCACCTTTGTGTCCTTCCTTACTCTCCAGCCTTATCTCTCACTCTAGCCCAGATGCACTCTGGGCAGCACACCAATGGTCCTCAATCCTGGCAACATTTTACCATCACCTGGGGAGATTTTCTAAAAAATACTGTGGTTCAGACCGTATGTACCTCCAGAGATTTGGGGAGTGGGCCCCAAGGCATCTGTATGATTTCAGTCAACCCGTGAGCAGCCAGAGTGGAGAACCACTGTTCACCCAAGCTAGTTACTTTCTGTTGTCCAAATCTGCCTTGCCATCTCTGAGGCTTCAGGCAAGGATTCCTTACTCTGCCTTGTCCCCACTTCTTCACCTGGCTCTCCCACTAAACCACCAAGGTAGATCTCTCCTTTTGCTATGGACCTTTGCACACACTTTGCACATCTCCACCACAGCATTTATATTCCTTTTGTGTCTTTCATGCACCTTAAGGATACTGTGGACTCCACAAGGAAGATGCTGTTCTATTTATCTGTTTCTTCATTATCGAAATTACAGCACCTGACATATAGTAGGTGCTTAGTAAACAATTGTGGTCTGAATAAGAGTTTCTGAACCCCAGAATGACCTCTGTTCAGAAAGCCACCCACATTCCTAGGGTGTTGAGTCTCATGGGGCAGAGTTTCTGAAGATCTCCAGGGTGCTGTGTCCCAGCAATTGGTCTTTTACATCTTCTGTCTCCAAGGAAGGGAAATAATCAAAGAACTTCTACTCACTTGCTACTAAAAATGGAAGGGTTCTCTCGCCTTTATGTGGCTGGGCAACCCTAAAACTAAAAAAAAAAAAAAAAAAAAAAAGGGAGATGAGATTATTTCGACACAGAGAGACCTTGGTTGGAAATGTATTCCCCTCACTAACTGTATGACAAGTTACAGAAAGTGTCTAAGCCTCTATGAAATAATATATAAAGAGCTCAGTACACTGCCTGCTGCTTTAGGGTTCTCTAGAGAAACAGAAGATAGACTGGTTGATAGATAGATTGATAGATATAGATTTTTAAAAAGGAATTGGCTCACGTGATTACAGAGGCTGAGAAGTCTCAAGATCTGCAGTTGGCAAACTGGACACCCAGGAAAGCCAATGGTGTCAGTTCCAGTCTGAAAGCAAGCAGGCTTGAGATTCAAGAAGCACTGATATTTTAGTTTGAGTTCAAAGGTAGGAAAAGAATTATGTCCCAGGTCATACAGTCAGGCAGGAGGAGATCCTACTTACTCAGCCTTTTCTTTTTTCTTTTTTGCTGTACACGGGGCTCTCACTGCTGTGGCCTCTCCCATTGTGGAGCACAGGCTCCGGATGCACAGGCCCAGCGGCCACGGCTCACGGGCCCAGCCACTCCACAGCATGTGGGATCCTCCCGGACCGGGTCACAAATCCGCGTCCCCCGCATCGGCAGGTGGACTCTCAACCACTGCGCCACCAGGGAAGCCCAGCCTTTTCTTTTTTTTCTTCTTTTTAAAAAATTTTTATTGGAGTGTAGTTGATTTACAATGTTGTGTTAGTTTCAGGTGTACAGGAAAGTGAATCAGTTATACATATACATATATCCACTCTTTTTTAGATTCTTTTCCCAGATAGGCCATTACAGAGGACTGAAAAGAGTTTCCTGTGCTAAGCCTTTTTGTTCTGTTCAGGTCTTCAGTTGATTGGATGAGGCCCACCCACATTAGGGAGGGCAATCTGCTTTACTCAGTCTTTGACTCAAATGTTAATCTCATTCAAAACAGCCTCACAGACACACACAGAATTGTTTGACCAAATGTCTAGGCACCTTGTGGACCAGTCCAATTGACACATAAAATAAAGCATCATACCTGTCATATAGTAAATTCTGCATATGTGTGAATTCCTTTTTTTCCAGAAGATGTGGTTTCAGGTATGTTCCATCCTACTGTCCCCTCTTAAGTTCAGTCTCTGCTATCTTTCTCACCATCCCTCCCATCTTCCCTCTCTCTTTCCCTCCCTCTTTGTCTCTCCCCTGACCCTTTTCCTTTTTTCTGTCTCCTTCTCACTTTCTTACTCTGTCTCCCAACTGGTTCACTCAGGATTTCTCCCGGGAAAAGGTGTGAGTTCCTCTGGCACTCTTTCTTTCCACCTGTGTCTTCTGAGAACACGATGAGCACGCCCGGCAGAATTAAAGCAAGTTGGGAGAAGAGTCTGATATCTACTTTGGCCACAATCTAGCACCTGAGCAGCGAGGGCAGCCTCTCTCTGTGCTGGAGTGAAAGGCAGGGAAGGAGAGAAGTGAGGCCTCTGACATGCATACTGCACAGTGTGTTTTTATTACCGCATAATCCATGCTTGTGCCACTTGTTCGCATACCGCCAGTTAATGGAAACCTCATGTTCTCCTGCTCTGGCCCGCCTGGTGGTTAACTCTTGCAGGGCCAGGTATGCACCCAGGCCAAAGGAAATCCTTTCCAGAAGGAAGCCGGGTTATCAGACAGGCAGGCGCTGCCTCACATGTTGAAGGAAGTCACCATGGAGTGCGGTTAATGATAAAGGCAGGAATGTGGCAGGCGGGCACTCGTCTGGACCTGTCTGAGGAGCTGCTGGTGAAATTCCACAGGGCGTTCAGTGCGCTCATTGCTGGAAGCCTAGGCTACCTCTGGACTCATGCAACTGGCTGCTCCCCACTTACTGCTCTCTCTCTTGGAGCTTTGATTCATCTGGGAGAAAGGACTAAGGAGTCTGCACACACCAGGTGCAAAACGAATGCATGGGAGGATGGCTCTGTGTTGCAATACAGCGTGTGCTGTGAGTTTGTGCAAGGGGTGTGGTGTTTCTCTTTCCAAGGAGAGAGCCTCTAACTCCGCCTGGGGTGCCGGGAGTGGCGTTCAGAGAAGGGGATATATGATCTTGAAGGTCTTGATGAACAAAAGAGATGTTTTCAAAATCAGGCAAATAAAGAGAGCGGCCAATTCTATGCCTCTGTTGCTGAGAAAGAAACGTGTGTAGGGTCTGGAGGTCTTTCCTCATGCAGAAAAGGAGGCGGGGATGCTGAAGTGGTTAAAGGCTGGCCCTGGAGTCACATTGCCTTCCAATCCCAACCTTCTTGACAGCTTTTGACCCAGTTTTATAACCTCTGCTTTTGTTTCCTCGTCTTTAAACTGGGGACCCTAATAGTGTCTTCCTCAGAGACTGCTCTGAAGAGTAAACGATGAAATTCTTCCAGCACTTAGCCTAGTTCCTGGCATTTTAGATGCCTGGTTACATGTTGGCTGGCTATCATTAGCATCAGGAAACAAAGGACAGTTTGGAATGGTCAGAACGCATGTTGTCTGGGGACAATGGAAAGACCCAAGGTTAGTCCAGGACCAGATGGTGGAGGAACTGGAGGCCGTACTAAGAATTTAAACTTGATCTTGTGGGTCATGGGAAATCTCTGAAGGTTAATTCACTCAAATATGGTCCTCCAGTTGGTTTCCCTTCCTGGAAGATCCTTTCCAGGAAGTCTTCTTTATTTTCTTGCCAGGGATACAAACAGTTCTGGGTAACTAATACCCATCACCCTCTAAAGAGAAGCATCAGCCCCTGTAGCTCAGCCTATACTCACCACACTGTCATCAGACCTCGTTCTGACATTTTACCTCCAGGGCATCAGATTCAAGGCCTGCACCTGAGTTTTCCTTCTCATCATTGCCAGAGAAGGAACCAGGTCTGGCTCTCCCCAAAGTTCTAGGCCCCAAAGCAAAGTTTGTGAAACAGTATCTCCTTGTCTTAGTTGGGACGAGTTGCTTGGCAGGTGAAAAACCCTGGAAATTTGCCACAAAGTGGAGATGTGACCTGCAAGTAACGCTGATGGGATTTGAGTAGCAGTTCACCAGTGGAGGCTGCCGGCCTTTTTGGGGGGTTATCAGGGTAATGGATCCTGGCATTCTGCTCGCACCATCGTTACAAACGTCACTTTCACTTTATTGTACATTAACCCCAATCTCTTCACAAGCTCCAAAATAAAACTTCTTTGCAAACGACCGAGGTCCATCTGCTGCACTGGTAAAAATACCCTAGCATGAAAATACTCAAGCATTAGATAAATCCATGCTCAGAGATATTACGGTGGATCCACCTGAAAATGCCTGCCTTTGATTGGGAGAAATCGGTCTCCCTTTCTCCCTTATGTGGGAGATTGATTCCCCCAACCCTGACTCCCATATGGTAACAAAAGAACCCCAAATTCCCAAGACTGATCAGATTTCAAACATTGCATGCTTTTGTCCTTATGATCCCATATATAGCCGTTACTATGTACCCTAAAAGGAACTCAGCCTATCAGCTGCTGATAGGTTGATTCTCTAGTTGGGAATGAATGAATGAACCAATGAGTGATTAGCAGATACACGTTCTGTATCCCCATTTAGTGCACCTACATTTTATTCATGTCTGTTTCTATTCCTTGATCAATTACTCTCCGTTGAGAGAAATAACATTTTGCCAGGTTGTTGCTATAACAATCTCTATGTTGGGTCTCACTTCCTCCTCTAAAAGAGCAACCCCCAACAGCGAGGATTTAAATGAATCCACTTCTGCTGCCATCCTGCACAGCCCATCTATCACAGCAATTTGTGCAAATGCCACTCTAGCATCCAGCTCTGTGTATCAGGTATTTTGAGATTTCACAGTTCCTGAGGCCTCTGTAAAGCAAACCTTTCATGAATAAATCAGGAAATACCCTGATGCATGCTTTATGTAGAGGAAGATATTCTATTTAGGTCATGCAGGGAAGTTCTGCCAAGGTTGCTAAAAGGAACAAATCCCCTGAGTGCAGTCTACCTCTACGCAATTCCGAAACACAAGCAAGTATCTTCCAGGCCCCGGTGGCTGTGCTCTGTAGACACTGAGGACTCCGGGTCTTTAAAGTATTAGTTTGATCACCTGAGGCTCCGAACACTTTCAAGTCGGAAGCCAGGCAAGGAGTTCTGCTAGTCCACGGGAAGAACTTTGCAAATGCAAAATTTGTCTACTGTGGTGCCTGGGACAGTGGGACTTCTGCAAGCAAAGGAGGAAGGAACTAGAAAAATTACAGTGAGCTTGTTGTCCTGGCTTGCTTTTTGAATCCACTTAAGAAAGTCCCTGACTTTGTTTGAGTCCAAAGCATTGCAATTGACTCTTGTGAGCCTCTCCCAGAACACAGGATGTGGCCTAGTGCGCCCTCCCCTTTAGCAATGGAAATTCTCCTGATAAGAATAAGGATTTCCAGATTGCCAGCCAACATCGAATTAGGGAGGGTTATCTGGGGTAGAAGAATGCGGAACAAAATGTTGAGTGATTCCCTTCCTTTTAATTAGGGCAGGCAGGCCCACCCCCTTTGCCCAGAAAAAGCTGTATGAGATTAGAAGACCAAGTTTGAAGAAGAGATGGAGAATTGACTTGGATTCTGGGTGGTTAGGACGTGGAGAAGTCACGATGTCATTAAGGTGGGCAGGATGTCTGGACAGTGTCTAAGCTCATAGGACCTTGTTTGGATAGGGTCTGATGTTTGCTTTCTGGGTTCCCAAATTTGTCTTGGACAGTATAGTTAACACCAGTCAGACACTTAGGGACTGATTCCTTCTAACAAAAGTGAAAGGAAACAAAACAAAAGTTTTCATGTTAAGAATGTTGCTAGCAGCATATCAGCCCATACCCCAATTCTTTCGGAACTCAAAAGATATTCCAGAGGTTACCTGTGAGTAGATTCTGAACAAAGGAACTTTGTTCTTATTGGTGTCCCTTATCTGAGAAGTTGCATTTTCTGCAGCACTGCCCCTTTGATTGTGTTGAATATAGAAAGACCATATCGTCTTTCGTACTTTCTCTTTCCAGTACTGTCTTCCAAACATCTGTCTTTGGTTGAAGCTTTTTTCCTTAGATTCGATGATGCCCAGCTTTAGAAAGTTGGACTATCCCGAGGACAGTCTTTAAGGATCTCATGTGGTGCCCCCAAATCTCTTTAGCTTCCATTGCCATTTGTTGCCAAGGTAGAGATTGTACGTATAGTTGATCACAGTCCTTTACAGCTTGATGTCCTAATATTTACCTCTGAAAGTGTCACTGATTTCCAAGGTCTTAGGAATGCTGCTTTCATCCTGTTAAACCACTCACATGATTCCGAAGTTTGAGTCTAACCTCATTCCTAATAAGCTGAGTGAACTCGGGCAGGTTTCTTCATAAAATGTCGACGGAAATATACACTTTCCCTCATGTAGGGAGAGGGACCATTTGAGAGAATTTATATCAATGCACCGTGTGAACTATAAATTGCTATACAAATAGGAAGTGATTTTGCTGAAGAGTTTTCAAATAATGTGTCTGGGTTCTCCTTTTGTTTCCTACCACTTTCTGCAGTCTGGCATATAGTTGGAAATCAGTAAAAGTTTGTTGCTTGGTGGTTACCTTATAAATGGGATCCGGAGTATGGGAACCGGTATCTAAGGAAGAGGAAACGGGAGAGAGCTTAGAATGTACTTGCTTTACTCATTATAAAAGTCAGGTAAGCTCAAAAGATAAAATTTAGAAAATGCATGAAAATAACAAGAAGAAAATTAAAATACTTCATATTTGCAACCTGTTAGCATTTTGCTGGGCCTGAAGCCTTTCTCTCTGACTTGCGCATATGCTCGTGTGTCCTCAAAATAGTACCGTCCCTTTAAGTGTGGACTACAGCTCAGACCTGGAAATATATTTTCTCAGCAGGCAAAGGGACAGGAGATTAGTTCCCCAGCAAATCTATTAGTTCATTAATTAATAGAAATCTGAGAAATGTCAGTGAGGGCCTGTGAAGCCTCATTCTCTCTTGGTTTTACTCTTTAAGGTGATAAAAGTAATAATAGCTAATATTTATTCAGTGCTTACTATATGCCAGGCATTGGTCTAAGCCCTTTATACGCATTAACTTATTTTATCTTCATGACTACCCTAAATGGCAGGTACTACAGGTCCATAATCCCTTACCTACAATTCCACAGTCCGAAAAGCAATGAAAATGGGAATTTCGGGAAAGTTTGATACAAACTCGTTTGGCAGCAAAACCGTATCTGATCTAACATGAGGCTTTTCATGGCCTTTATTTATCTCACTTATGAACAGTGAAGTTTCACTGAAACAACAACATGAATGTGTTTGATGATAGAGTGTTGTTCCAGAACCTTCTGAGGGTTTCATGAAGTAGACAGTATACACATTTTGTTACTGTTATAAAATATGAAAAATTCTACGTTCTAAATCATATTCCAATCCAAAGATTTCAAGTCTATGGTTATGAATTGTGCATTATCATCCTCATGTCACAGATGAAAAAACTGAATCATAGTGGGATTAAGGAACTCGCCCAAGCTAGGTCAGGATTCCAACCCAGATGGACTGGCTTTAGAGCCTGCATTAAAACTCTTCACATTTGTATACTTCTCAAAAGATTTACAGTCCTTTCCAGCACACTAACTTTATAAGTTAAACTTAAGAGATCTTATTCTATTTTATAGTCAAGACAAGTGAGATTTAGGGAAGTTACTTGACTTGCCCAAGGTCCCACCTCTAATGCAGCAGAATTAGGACTCAAGTGCAAGTCTGCTGGTTCTAATCTGAGTGCCCTCATTGCTGCCCTGGGAATTAACTCATGCCATAACACAGCCTTGCTTTCTCACTTAAGCCAGCATGGCTACTCAGGCAGGCTGCACAAAGACCCTTCTACCTCATTCAAGCCACCCATGATCAGAAAATGTGTGAGAAAGCTTGGAGCCATCAAAGGTAACTATCCACACATCACCCCAGGTCAGAAGCCTGAGTCGCTGCCCCAGACCCTGTGGGCTCCCAGACGCCAGAGTTCACTCTCTGCTTCTGGCTTCCAGTGGTCCATCCCATGCACAGCACTTGGGCCAGAGTGAATGCCCCGACATCTGGCCGGGCATCTGGGATGAGGCACCTGCACTGTGACTCTGACTGTGGAGGGATGGAGGAGTCCTCAAACACTGGGGATTGCATGATCGGTGGTGTAAACCAAACTCCTTACATATGAGTTTGGAAGGAGGGGCCTTTGCCACCAGGGCACCCGGGTGTTTCTCATCCCAGGACTCCCCTGTTGCCCCGTAGATCTCCTGAGATCCCTCCAGGTCGGGCTTCCCATGGGAAGTGTGGTCCCGGCTGCAGCATCTCTGGCCAGATTCCACCATTGTCTGAGCCTCCCCTGGTACTCAGCACATTACAGCCCATCGTGTCTCTGCTCCTCCATCAGGATCCACTCTTGCTCCCCTACACACCCAAGTCACATAGTACACCCTGTGGGCTTCAAGTGCACCCTGTTTGCCCTCATGGGAAACTCCACACCCCACCCACCTGGACCAGCCACTCCAGAAATCAAAGAATGGATTGTAAAGCTAACAGGCTATCTCTCTAGAACAAGGTCAACACAGTAATGAAAAGGGCACTAGAACATAAGTCCAGAGATCTGAGACCTAGTTCTGGCTTTGTGGCTTTGGACAAGTCATGACCTCTCTGAGCCTCTCTGGGGACATATACCTGTCCTATAAATTACACTTGAATATCGTGTGGATCCAGAAGAAGTTGCATATAAAGAAGTCCAGAGACAGAATGGTATTGTTGTGAAATATAACAGCATGAAAATTAGCTGGGGCTCAGGACTTATCTGGCCATAGGATAGTCTAATCTTGTAAATGCCGCTGAACAGTAATTGACGAAAGGGCATTGTCTGGGTGCTGAGTCTAGAATGTGGAAGGAAGGGACAGTCCTGCACATCTGTGCTTGACTCAGACGCACCTGGGTTGTGGTTACCAGTTTGGGGCCTCATGTTCTAAGACAGAGATAAAGCTGATGAAGCCCAGATCCTTGACAGTGAAATACCTTGACACCCTCTTGATACTTTGATAGTAAATCCTAGACTGAGTTCATGCTGTTCCTTCTGCTTGGATTGTTCCACTCAGGACAGAGACAGTGACCCCCCAGATGAGCTTAGGTCATCGCAGTCTGCCCTTTGGCAAAAAGTTCTTTGCTTCTGCTTTGCTCCTAGCACCTGGTTCCATTTCTCCTTGGTCCTGGCTCCTAACCTTGGCTTCACCTCTACCCCAGGCCATATTTGCAGCCAGTGAGGGATGCAGCATCTCTGGTTTTGACCTCTATGCTGTCTTTTTGTGCCATGGCTTTCCCTAGCCCTCCGTCCATTCATTCATGTTTGTCTTTTCAAGGTAACGAAAGGCATTCCAGCCCTGGGCTGCAGAAGCCCCCCACCAGGCCCAGGAGAGAGTGACCGGCCCAAAGTGTTTACCCATAAGCCTCCAACACTCCAGAAGGTTATTTCCCTTCCTCCCATCCCAAATCCCCCAGTGGGGTGAGGAGCTGCATCCCTGTGGCTTCCTTCATGGTGGGACCCTAGAAAGGGACTCAGGCCCACAACCAGCTCTGCTCTTCCTGTGGAATATCTGGGATACCTACTCCTCTGAGGCAATAATGGCTAGCTGCAAACTCTTTGTGGGCAGGATTTATGGCACCAGGGTAAGAGAGGAGATGAGGATGGTGAGGGAGCGTTTAGGAGTGCCCTACACATTTCTGCAACTACCATATCTCCCTCCCGATACCAACTATATTGAACCCTAGTCCTTTGCTTTCGTGCCTCCCTCTTTCATTAGACTTTGAGCAACCTGAAGGTCAGCACTGCTCCTCTGAATTACCTGCTTGTAATTCCCCCTTGCTCTTGATAGGAGCTCAGAGGGCTTGCTGATTGAAAGAATGGCCAACTAAATGAATGAATGAGACTTAGGCATGGAAATAAATGGTGTATCAGAAGTACCCAACCCAGACCTGCTGGGGAGGGTTGACAGAATTATCTAATCAGAGCAATTTCATAAGGTTGGGATGTTCTGTCCCCAAATCTGGGCAAGATAAACCTGGAACACATGAGCTACGTTAAGATATAAAATTCTACCTGCACTGCCGCATTGCCTGAAGTCAGGAGTTCTCATCCCTGGTTGCACATGGCATCACTTGAGGTTTTTAAAGACAATCACTGGGTCCCACTTTAGACTGAGCCTAAATCTGAGGGTGGGGTCCGGGCATTGGCATTTTTAAAAGCTCCACAGGTGATACTCCTGTGCAGCCATAGTTGAGAACCACTGTCTGAGTGACAGCTAAGCCCTAGGATTATGTCGGAAATCTTATTCACTCACTGCCAGCTGTGTACCTCAATTTCCTCATCTGCAAAAGGGGATAATTGTATCTACCTTCAGAGTTTTTAATGAAGATAAAATAATACATGCCTTTGTGATAAGATAAAGCCTCTGTGCACTAGTGCATGCTGTTTCCCTTAGCATTATTAATTTTATTATTTGATATCAATGCCTTAGAATGACGAAGTAGAAAATATGTTCTATTTACTTTAGTTAATTAAGATTCATCTCATGCCTAAAATGGGTGAGCAATTGTACAAAATACAATACAAAGAGGAATCAGACTCAGGTTCTGGGCCAAGAAAGCCCTATGTACTGAATTACCTGCTATGTGCGAGGCTCTTTACATACAAATTATCTCATTAAATACTCCCATTCATCTCATGAAGAGGTTATTACATGTTTACAGATGAGAAAACTGAGGCTTGGGGAGGCTACCTCCAAAGTCTCACAGCTCCAGTGTGGGAGAGCCTGATTTGGACTCAGGCCCCACTGCTTCCCGGTTGGTGGTCCTCCTACTGTATCATCATCGAGCACCTGGCATATATGTGTCGGGCATAGCCTCCCTTCTCTCAAAAAACTTACAGGTCAGAGGACGGAATGACTTGTGCTGAGTGGGGAAAAATCCTAGAAGGATTTTTGAAGGAAGTGAAAATTCAGTTGGGACTGGGAAGATGAAAAGGATTTCACCGGAAATGTGAAATGAGAGGGTAAGGACATTCCTGGTGGGGAAAATCACCTGGAGCAAAACCAAAAGGATGAGGGCACACGCAGATGATTTGGGGTGGGTGCATTTTTACACTTGGCTGTGTTAGCTTTATTCCTCACCTCTTGTGTGACTTTCTTTTTTTTGTTTTTGTTTTTTGCTTGACTTTTTAAAGAGGGACTTCCCTTCTCTGAAGGGCTCCTGGAGGGATTGGAAAGTAGTCTCAGTAACATTTTCCTGTGTCTTCTTATCAACAGCAAAACTCTCATGCATTCTGAGCTACTGTCCTATTGATGTCTGTGGGAGTTTTCCATGTCAGTCAAATGCCAAATATGCGACAGGGTACGAACAAGGGCACTCCAGGGCATGTCAGACACAGCATGTGTGCGTGTATATGCACATGCAAAAGCATGCGTGCGCACGCGCGCGCGCACACACACACACACACACACACACACACACACACACGCACAGCGGTGAGGAAGGAGACTGAAGAATTCTGCTGGGTCCAGCTCTTGTTCTTCAAACACTACCGAGGAGGCTTGATTCATTTTTCTTTGCTAACCAGACTCCAGATCCCATCTGCTCCTTGCAAAGCAACAAGGTCAATGCCAATTTCCATTTCATCACGCATGTCTGTGGCCGAGCCATCTCTGGTGGCAGAAATGAACGTTCTCCATAGCTTGCAGCTCCGGGGTGGCCACTTCCAGCCTGCCGACAAAATGCAATTGTGCTACATCACAGCCAAGCAAAATACACACTGCTGGTGTCAGTGTCCTTTGGATGGCTAAGCCGCAGAAGGGGAGAGCCTCCTTTGGAGGAAGCTATTCCATCACCCAAGGTCTGCTTGAGCCTGTTGAGAATGGAAGCTCGGGAAGAAAAAAAAGCCTAATATATGTAATATGAACTCCATGGTTTCCTCTGGTGCTTGGCATAGCTGAGGCTGTCACATTTTCGGTCTCCAGTTCTACAGAAACAAAAGGACCATGTGTGTTAAAACCGTGCAGTCCCAGAGATTAGATCAAAATTCTGATTGGAGAACGGGGTTAATCATGGGTTCATCACACTGTGACCTTTGCAGGCAGGGCTGCAACCCAATGAGGTTGCTATTATGCAAAGACCAGATTCAGAAGGCGCCCTATAGGCTTCTGAAGCTCCCAGGGCCTGGATTCCAAGGGGAGGGGGCTTCAAGCTCCAAGCTGATGCCTGCAAGGGAATGGGGGAGGGGTGGGGAATGTCGCAGGAAGTGAGGTTTACAAACTCCGTCTCCATAGAACGTCTGGTCAGTCAAATTTAGCAATGGGAAGGAGAAAAGATCTCTTAGGAAGTTGGCCTGGGGGCTTGCGGTTGCAGAAAAGAAACCCAGTGTCTCCTCTTTGGTTGAAAGGCTCCAGCTCCTCTTGGAAGGGCACAAAGAAACACGACCTTGTAATGCAGGGTTAAGAGGCTCGAGGTAGAAAAATACTTCCGGAAGCTGGCCTGGTGGAGGTGAAAATGAACTCTGCTGCTTTGTTTACAATTATCTGAGGGTCACATGACTTTCACTACATACTGAAGCACAGCCCTAGTTTAACCTGGTCCTTTCTGGAGCGTCAGCATCTGTAATTCTAGAGCCAGGTATGAATCCCAGGCTCCTCAATTTATTAGTGCTGTGATCTTGGGCTAGTCATTTAACCTCACCTGAACTGTTTCTTCATCTGTAAAAGGAGCTAATAATAAAAGAGGACCATGTTTTGTGAGACAATGCAGGGAAAAGCCTGTTACATCGTAAATACTCATTATGTATGAGCTAGTAATATTTTTCCCAACCTCTCAGCCAAACTCTCCTTACCCCTCCTGCCCATCTACCTCTCTTGCCCTTACTTTCTTCTTGAACCACAGAGAACTGCGCAGGGTTGCCTGCCCCATTCTCTGCTCAACATATACAGGGACAGGGACACACACACACACAGAAGATGCTCGTCCAAGGTTGCAGGGGTTCTATGCCTTCACGTACACTATTTCCTCTGCCTGGCAAGCCCTCTCCTATTCCAGCATGGCTTTGAAACACCGGAACACCTCTCAGACTTCCTTCCGGTGAGTTTTCCTTGAGGCAAACAGTACCATCCCCTGACACGACAGAGTTCACCAGTCCTGTTGCGTGCTCTTTCTTCTGGCCGATGACAATGTCTGTCTCTTACCGCATGAACCACACTCTGTGTACTTACCTGTGCGTGTGTCTGTCTCTCCTGCTGGATGGTGAAGAGCCTGAGGGTGGGGTCTATATCTGTTCCGTATCCCAGGTTCTTTGCATATTGTCTGAAACGTAGGAAGTGCTCATGGAACATTTATTAAATTGAAGTGAATTTAGCTCAGTGGAGCAACTGAGAAGAGAATGGTTTTGATGAAAACATTCACAGAATATTTTCAGCTGAACAAAATCTTCATCGACTGCTTCATTTAATTCTCACAACAAGCCTCTGAGATCAGGAAGGCTTGAGGTATTATTGTCATTTTTGGAGTTGAAGGGGCTGAGGTTCCTGGTGCAAAAGCTGTGTGCAGGGTCATACCACTAGTAAATTGCACAGGCAGGACTAGAATTAAGGTCTATTTCTAAGGCGTTTTCCTCCACTGAGATTTATTGACCCGAATAGCAATCAGGTCACACTACTGCCTTTTCCATAGCTCTTGGTCCATTCCTCTATCAGGTCATGCACCATGCTGTACATCTTCGTGTTTCTCCCCCAGTAGGCCATAAGTTTTTTTTTTTTTTTTTTTTTTTTTTTTTAATTTTTATTGGAGCATGGTTGCTTTACAATGTTGTGTTAGCATCCACTGCCCAACAAAATGAATCAGCCATACGTATACCGTTATCCCCTCCCTTTTGGGCTTCCTTCCCATTTAGGTTACCACAGTGCATTAGGTAGAGTTCCCTGTGCTATATAGTATGTTCCAATCAGTAGTCTATTTTATACATAGTATCAATAGTGTATATGTGTCAATCCCAGTCTCCCAATTCCACTCACCCCACCCCTTTCCCCCTTGGTATCCATACATTTGTTCTCTACATCTGTGCCTCTATTTCTGCTTTGCAGATAAGATCATCTATACCATTTTTCTAGATTCCACATACGTGGGTTATTATACGATATTTGCTTTTTCTTTCTGACTACTTCACTCTGTATGAACTCTCTAGGTCCATCCACATGTCTACCAATGACCCAATTTCATTCTTTTTTATGGCTGAGTAATATTGTATATATGTACCACATCTTCTTTATCCATTCCTCTGTCGATGGACATTTAGGTTTTCTCTATGTCTTGGCTACTGTAAATAGTGCTGCTATGAACATTGGGGTGCATGTGTCTTTTTGTGTGTGTGTGTGTGTGTGTGTGTGTGTGTGTGTGTGTGTGTGT
>NC_041222.1:18257908-18305974 GCF_002837175.3 Physeter macrocephalus
GCAGGCTCAGGGGCCATGGCTCACGGGCCCAGCCGCTCCGCGGCATGTGGGATCTTCCCGGACCGGGGCACGAACCTGTGTCCCCTGCATCGGCAGGCGGACTCTCAACCACTGCACCACCAGGGAAGCCCGCATGTGTCTTTTTGAATTATGGTTTTCTCTGGGTATATGCCCAGTAGTGGGATTGCTGTGTCAGGCCATCAGTTCTTAACCTGCAGTGTCCCATGATGTGCAGGAAAGGTGAAGTTCACGTTGATGAGTAAGGATAAGATGGGACATACACAAGCTAAGTTGTAGATTACGCACAATTCTCCCGGCACTGGGTGAAATTTCACCATTTTATTCCATTTTAAAAAGTATAAGGGAATTCCCTGGAGGTCAAGTGGTTAGGACTCTGTGCTTTCATTGCCAAGAGCCCGTGCTCAATCCCTGGTCGAGGAACTAAGATCTCGCAAGCTGCGCAGCATGCCCCCAAAAATAAATAAATAAAAAATAAAATAAAAATGATAAATGAATACAACCCAAAGTAATATTTGTTATAAGGATACACTTAGTTCCTCTTAATTTAAATTCAAAGCGATATAAATAAAATATTTATTTTACTTTATTAATAACAAATGATTTGCCATTCACCTTACAATTACGTCAATGTAGCATGGAATTGAAGTTGAGAATTGCTGAACTTTCATACATATTTGCAGAGCCCAGAGCTGTATAGATGGCTGGGGACAAGTGTTGAAACAAGATGGACAAGGGTTTCTGTCGTTGTGGAGGCTGTAAATAAAACTCAAATTAACATATTAATAAATAATTGGAAATGCATAAATAATTATAAATATATAATATTTATACAATATGTATGTATAACTTTCATAGTAATTATAAAGGAAGTTCATGGGGCAGGCAGGGGTAATGGGACCCTCTTTAGGTAGGTGGTCTTGGAAGGCACTTAGAAGAGGTGATAAATAAAGTAGTGGTCTCTAGGATGAGGACCACAGCCAAAATGCTGTGCCAGAGATCTATTCAGATATAGAAAAAATATTAACCTCTATTGATATTTTTTAAATCTAAAAATAAGTTATATTCTATTTATATGTACTGGTTCCCTCACCCTCTCCACCCCTCCTGCTCTCTCTGCCCACCCCCCCCCAATTTGTCAGATAACCACATGTCACACACAGTAGGTTGGATTTCTTGAGAGGGAAAATGAAATCCTACAATGTTGAGGGGCAGACAGTGGCACCTCACTTGCTCTTTCCCTTCCCATGGGTAGTAGTGCATTACAGTCCACCAGTGCCGGCTTAAGTGGATTTTTAGGTTATATTATCTAGTTTTAAATAAGTGAACACTGACACAATTGACAAGTGGCTTTAGAAGCTTTCTGCAAAGAAACCATGGACAGAAAATAATAGTAATAAAGTAAATGCAGGCAACATTAAGAAAACAGCAACTGATCCATCTATTCCTTGTGCAGAACCTTTGTTTGCGTCATTATGGAGTTAAATATAATCATAATGAAGAAACAAACATAACAAAAATTCCCCCCAAAATAGAAATTATTAAGATGACTTGAAATATAGATTTATATCAATTATCTTTTAAAATGCCCTATTCAATAGTTGGGAGGTGGGGAGATATTGGTCACAGTGTATAAACTTCCAGGTGTAAGATCAACGAGTTCTAAGGCTCTATCATACAGCATGGTGATTATAGCTAATAATACTGTGTTGTATACTTGAATGTTGCTTAGAGGGTAAATGTTCTCACCACAAAAAAGAAATGGTAATTATGTGCTGGGATGGAGGTGTTAGCTAATGCTATGGTCGTAATCATTTTGCAATATATAAGTGTATCAAATCAATATGTTTCACACTTTAAACTTACATAATGTTATATGTCAATTATATCTCAGTAAAGCTGGGGGGGAGAGAAAATGCCATATTCATAAAATGACATGATTGTTTACTTAAAATATCTTTTATCTTTAACATTTCCCTTATAGATCTATATTTGTATATATTTCATAATGTACATAATATAGTATAAATTATATACAAGTATATATAGTATAAGTACTACCTGTATATAATTTATAAATAAATAAATATACCTATATTGGGAGTTTAGGTTCAATGTTTTTCCCCCATGATAGAGTACCAGAAACATTTGAAGACCATGGATATAAGGGATGAGAAGTAATTAGCCATGTAGCAAGTAGGGAAATAAACAATTCAGGCAGTTGGAGTAGTATCTGCAAAGTCATGTTTGGAGAACTGAGGAAAGGCCAGTGTAGCTGGAGTGTAAACTGTGGAGAAGAAAAAGCAATGTGAGAGAGAGGCAAGGACAAGGTCATGGAGGACCCTGGAGACCGTGGTAAAGAGTTTATATTTCATTCTAGTGAAATTACCATGACCTGTAAGTGTTTAAAGCTGTGGAATGATGAAATACGGTATAAGTTTTAAGAAAATTGCTTTAGCTGTTTTTGGATGCTGGCATCATGCTGGGCAGGCACAGAAGTGAAGCAGCCAGTTAGGAGGCTGTCATAGTAATACAAGCAAGAGCTTATGGTGGCCTGAACTAATGTGGTAGCCATATAGATAGAGAGAGGTAAACAGATTTTAAAGGCATGTGGATATAAACTCAATGGTACTTGCAGACGGATGGGATCAGAGAGATTTGTGAGTGGGATGGAAAAAATCAACAATTTCCAGGTTTCTTGCTTGAGTAACATAGTGAAAGTTGGTGGCATTGGTTAAGATGGGCAGTGGTTGGATGAGAGAATCAAGATGTCTATTTCAGGCTTATAAAATTTGATATTTCAGTGAGAAATCCGAGAAAAGATGCTGATCAGATGGTTGAATGGATATGCTTTATAGAGCTCGCAGGAGAAATATCATTGGTTGTCCTTAGATGTTAGTATCTTCAAGGCAGGATCCACCATTTACAAAGCCTTGGGATTTACCCCTTTATAGGTGTAGGGGCTTAGAAAATGAGTTTTACATCTAGAAGTTTAGGAGAAAGGGAGTAAAGGGAAGAGCACTTGACTAGAATTTGTCGGTCAGGACAGCAGCCATAGTCCCAGCACACACTAGACCTTCCATGACTGGTGGTCCAGTCATTCTCAATTGAGAAAGACCAGTAAGGCCGGTCAAGGTCAGTAGTAGAAAAGAAAAGGAATTTAGTCAGCTCTGGGGCCAGCTCTGAGGAATACCAAGAAAAAAGTACCCCTCCTCCATGGACAGGATATATTTCATCAGCCAGAATTTCCACAACATGACATGAAACAGAACAATGAGGGAGGGAAATTATTTTTTATTTCTGCTACAGTCTGAGCATTAACTGAAAAAAAATTTAAGATACATTAGAAAGTTTAACAAAGTTGCTTAATATAAGATTTTTTTAAAATGCAATTGCCTTCTTACATACCAAAAAAGCATCAATTAAAAATATAAATACACAAAGTACTCAATTCATCATAAGCCAAAACAAAAAAGAATTATCCGAATCAGAAATGTTTAGGATAAAAATAAAGAAAAATTGTAAAACTATACTGAGAAATACAAATTAATATTTGAATAAATGGGGAGGCAGATTGTGTTCCTCTATGAGAAAGTAAAGTATTTTAAGACAATAAATTCTTCCAAGTTAGTGCATGGGACTAAGAAGATGTCAATCAAAATTACAGTGGTATTTTCTTTTGGAACTTGATGAAATCATTCAAAAGTTTATTTTGAAGAATATATGTGTGAGCACAGCAAAGGAAACCGTCGACAAAATGAAAAGACAACCTACTGAATGGGAGAAAATGTTTGCTAATGATATGACCAATAAGGGATTAATATCCAAAATATATAAACAGTTCATACAACTCAACATCAAAAAAACAACCTTATTGAAAAATGGACAGAAGACCTGAATAGACATTTTTCCAAAGAGGATATGCAGATGGCCACAGGCACATGAAAAGATGCTCAACATCACTAATCACGAGGGAAATACAAATCAAAACTACAATGAGGTACCACCTCACACCTGTCAGAGTGGCTGTCATCAAAAAGAACACAAATAATAAATATTGGTGAGCATGTGGAGAAAAGGGAACCCTTGTACACTGCTGATGGAAATGTAAATTGGTGCAGCCACTACAAAAAACATAGTTTCTCAAAAAACTAAAAATAGAACTACCATATGGCCCAGCAATTCCACTTGGGGTATATATCTGAAAAAAACAAAAACACTAATTTGAAAAGATACACGCATCCCAATGTCCTGAGCAGTATTATTTACATTTACCAAGATATGGAAGCAACCTAAGTGTCCATCAACAGATGAATGGATATATATATATATATATATATACACACACAATGGAATACTACTCAGCCATAAAAAAGAATGAAAATTTTGCCATTTGGAACAACATGGATGGACTTGGAAGGTATTAAGCTAAGTGAAATAAGTCAGAGAAAGACAAATATTGTATGATATCACTTATATGTGGAATCTAAAAAATACAACAAACTAGTGAATATTTTAAAAAGAAACAGATTTCATGAATATAGAGAACAAACTAGTGGTTACCAGTGAGGAGAGGGAAGGGAGGAGGGGCAATATAAGTGCAGGGGATTAAGAGGTACAAACTTATTTTATACATTATTTTATTATGTATAAATAAGCTATAAGAATGTATTGTACAACACAGGGAATATAGCCAATATTTTCTAATAACTATAAATGGAGTGTATCCTTTAAAAATTGTGAATCACTATATTGTACACCTGTAACTTATATAATATTGTATAGCAACTATACTTCAATTAAAAAATATATATATGAGAATAACTAGTAAGTGGGTAAGGAAGGATGAGAGGGTAGGAGCAGAGTCTGTGGCCCAAGGCGAACTCAGAGGGGTTAGGTTAAGATAAGCTCTCTTTATACAATGTGGGTAACTACTCTCTCCATCAGTGATCAGTACTGCCCATCTTGAAAAGTACCCAAAGCCAGTTCCAGAACCTCCGTTTAATTGTACCTCCACACTCTCTATTATAATGGATTGTTTCATTCCAGCACCTTTCCCATTGATTTAACAATTAAAAAAAAATGGTTGATTCCCTCACTAAATTGTTCTCATGTTTATTTTCCCACTATCTAACACAGGGTCGAATATATTTATATATTATATAAATTGTTTGATGATATTTTTGTGCACAAATAAATATTCTGCGATCCTAGTGCCTTTCTGCTCTATTATCGGATCAGGATTTTATTCACTCAATATTTATTATGCACTGACTGTTGCAGATACTAGGGAAGCCAGCAACCATTCCATTGATAAGAATCAAGTCTAGTAGGAGGATAATTTCTAGTACCTCTCAGTATAGATTATCTATTACCAAACACCTGAATACCTGTTTCTCAACCTTCTGACGTTTTACAGAGGCCGCTTAAGAACAGCCACCCATGGTGTCCAACCTAATCCCTCTGGAGATCAAAGATACTCAATGTTTAATGTCACAGACATGCCAAAACTTAAGAGACTTTCAAGTTTGCTATCTCCCATGTTTTCCAGATTTAAAACAAAAAAGTTTCCTTGTTTTAGTTCACAAAAGTGCTTAATGTCATGAGAGTTTGAAAATTTGAAATAACAAAAAATGTTCTAGTATTTCTCTCAGCTAGAAATTGAATCAGGGTTTTACTACCAACCCTGTTCTTCTTGCTTAGACACAAGGATGAAGAAACTGTGGCTGTGTATTTGCAGTTGGTTCTCCAGGCAGTCAATTTTAAGGCCATAATGGATGGATATTGATTGATGCTCTTTTTTCAAAATCGTTTGAAAATCCTGACACTGCACTGTCTACCTGTGAACTCAAAATGCTTTTGAATGAACCTTGATTAACTGTAAAAGTAGTTTGTCTCTGCTTTGTGCTATACTGATTAGTGTATTCATAATTCCAAACCAGGCATTTTGAGACTGTTGCACATTCCCTAATCCAAATGTTCTTTTTTTTTTTAAATGACAATTGTTCACAATTATGCACCAGACAGTGTTGAGTATAGGGGATTTAAGATAAAGAAGACTGCAATAGCCCTTGTTTCCACACTGGTCCCTATTGAGTACTCTCCATACAGAAGCCAAAATGAATGTTTGAATGAAAAAATATAATCACATGTCCCCCTGATCAAACTCTCCAATGGTTTTCCATCAATCATGGTCAGAATGGCCCTACTTGAATTGGCTCCTGCCTACCTCTGTGTCCTCACTCCTGGCATTCTCATTCATTCCATTCCCATCACAATGACTTTCTACATGCTTAATAAACCCATTGAGCTCCTCCAATCTAGACATTTGCACTACTGTTTTCTCTATCTGGAAATCTTTTCCCCACATTTCTAAATATCTTGCTTTCTCATTTCATACATTTGAGCTCAACATTATCTACTTATAGAGAATTTTCCTGCAAGCATTTCAAATTAACAGCATCACAACCATGCCTTTCTAGCTTTTATCCTTCTTTACTTTTCTTCACAGCACTAGTAACTACCCAAAGGTACTTATTTACTTATTGTCAGTCTCAACCCCTGTATAATGTAAACTTCATGTGAGTATAGATTTATTTGACTTGTCCACAGTTGTAGCCCCAATGCCCCATGCCATAAATGCTCAGTAAATATTTTTGAATGAGTGAATAAAATGAGAGTCTAAACCTTGTTCTTGAGGGAGCTTCTGGTGTATATGTACACATACATAGATAACTATTTCTTTTAAAAAATTACAACTGTCTGGTGGATAATATTATCTGTCTTCAAAAAGTGAGGAAACAGACTCAGCAAGGCTAAGTAAGTTTGCCCAGGGTCATCCAGCTAGTAAAGTGATAAAACTCAGATTTAAACCCATAACTGTTTCACTCATAGTGAATTCACTAATTTTTTCTGAATAAGAGATTAATCTTTCAAGTAAGATCATGTAAAATTTGCTTATTTCACATAGCCTTCCTATTTATTTCCTTGTCACACAATATTTAGCAGTTGCTCCTGTATACACATTATATCATATACCAGAAGCAATCTTATACACAGAAAACATAAACATAATGTCTAGGGAAACATATCCAAAGTCTCCCTAGTAAAAACCTGAAATAGTGAGAAATTTCAAGTAGCCTGAAGGTGTGTAATATCAGAGAACTGGTGTAGGCAACAGTGATACATGCATTATAGTGGCATATCATGTAGCCCCTGAAAGTTATATTTAAAAATTTTTCAATAACATAGAAAAATGTTCCTGACACATACTTTGGTGGGAAGTGTATATTATAAAATTAAATACAAGATTTGTACTTCTGGCTATGAAGGAGTAGCTTGTATCAGACTAACCCTCCCATGATGAACAACTATAAAAGCTATATAACATACAAAAAGCAGCTGTTTGAAGGAGAGCAACAAAAGCACCCAGCACTTCAGAGACCAACATTCCAAAGAGAAAGGAAAAGAACTGAGGTAAACTATACGTACTACATGTCACTACTTTTCCCCCTTGGACCATTTGCTAATTTGCAGTGAGGACATAGCATTAAAAAAGAAACTGGAAGAGTAAGTATTATGGCAGTATTAATGAGTTAGAGAAGTAAAACTGAAGTTTGAGCCTACCAATGCAGCCAGCAGTTGATGGGACAAGATTCTAGTGGAAAGAGAAAACTGAACACAACATTCTGAGCACAATTTCTTCTAGAGGTATTTGCCAATGCCAAAGTAGTGTATACACATTTAAAACAGCTTCTAAGGAGCTAGAAAGCTAATTGGAGATTTTATGAATCTCATGAGTCTGGTGAAATAAAAATTAACTTCAAGGAGAAGGGGTCTTGGTAGACCAGCCACATCCTCAAATCATCATATTCCCTGATTGGACTGAGATAACCTGTCAATGGTCAAAGAAGAAAAATAATTTCTGGAGGAAAATAAAATCATCCAATGCCTCCTTAATATTTCAAATAAGATGTCTAACATTCAATCCAAAATTTTGAGGTGGGCCAGGAAACAGAATCAAATGACTCAAAGAAAAAAATAGACAATAATAAGAAATTTACAGGTAATCTAGCTATAGATTAGATATATAACTGACTTTTCAGTAGAAATGATGGAAGGCAGAAGGCAATGGAACAAAAATTTTAATAGACTGAAAAATAACTTCCTAAAATTTTATGTCCAATAAAAATATCTCTCAAAAATTAAGGTGAGGGGCTTCCCTGGTGGCGCAGTGGTTGAGAGTCCGCCTGCCGATGCAGGGGACACGGGTTCGTGCCCCGGGCCGGGAGGATCCCACATGCCGCAGAGTGGCTAGGCCTGTGAGCCATGGCCGCTGAGCCCGTGCATCTGGAGCCTGCGCTCCGCAACGGGAGAGGCCACAACAGTGAGAGGCCCGCGTACCGCAAAAAAACCAAACAAACAAAAAATTAAGGTGAAATGAAGATGGTTTCAGATGAAAATATTGGAAGAATTCATCACCAGCCAAACTGTACTAAAAGAAATACTAAAAGGGGTTCCTCAGGAAAAAGAAATGTTATTCCAGATAGAAGCAGGTAACTCAGGAAAAATGAAAATAAACATACATATATGAGTATAGTACAAGGATCAGAATGGAATAAATGGAGCTAAAATTTTGTACAATCTTTCCATTGTTCAGGAAGTTACAAAAGTTAATGATGCATATTGATATCTAGAGTTAACCAGTAAAAATGAATAAAAGAAAGTATATATATGCAAAAAGAAGAGAAATAAAATAATTTTAAAATAATTAGTACATAGGAAATTTTTTAAAATAAATTTATTTGTTTTTAATTATTTATTTTTGGCTGCATTAGGTCTTCGTTGCTATGTGCGGGATTTCTCTAGGTGCGGCGAGTGGGGGCTACTCTTCGTTGCGGTGCACAGGCTTCTCATTGCAGTGGCTTGGGCTCTAGGAGCATGGGCTCTAGGTGCGTGGGCTTCAATAGTTGTGGCTCGTGGGCTCTATAGTGCAGGCTCAGTAGTTGTGGCACACAGGCTTAGTTGCTCCGCGGCATCTTCCTGGACCAGGGCTCGAACTTGTGTCCCCTGCATTGGCAGGTGGATTCTTAACCACTGCGCCACTGGGGAAGCCCCATAGGAAATTTTTTTAAAGGAAACTAAAGGAACACAAACTAAAGGGGACAAATAGAAGATAGTATATTTAAACTCAAATATATCAGTAGTTATGCTACATATAAGTGTACTAAATATTACAATTAAACACCAAAATTTGTCTTACTACAGAGAAAATAAGTCAACTAGATGCAAATTATGAGACAAGCCTTAAATATAAACCATAGAAATTTAATATACCTATACTAACAGCAAATAAAGTACTTTTGAAAGCAAGAAGTGTTAATAGAGATAGTTGGATATTTCACTAAAAATTTTTGATTCAAATGGAAAATATAACAATTCTAAATTTATATGCATCTAATAACATTAGGTCAAAAGATATAAAGTGATAACTAACATACTTCTTAGTAACTGTGATAGAAAAAAAAAAGAAAAACAGAGAAGGAAAAAACTCTAGGTCCACTTGGCTTTCCGCATGAATTTTTCTATTCCATTAAGTAAAAATAACACAAAATTATAAAGTCTTCCAGAGAACAGAAAAAGGAAAACTTATTTTATTAAGTCAGTATATTCTTGATACCAAAACCTGACAGGTACGTTACAGTAAAATAAAATTATTGGCCACTTTCTCCCATGAGCACAATTGCAAAAACCTTAACTAAAATATTTGTAAATCAAATTCAGTGATGTATAAAAAAAGTAATGCATCACGACCAAACTGAGTTCATTTCAAGAATTAAAGATTGGTTTAACCTTAAAAAAAATCAGAGTAATTAACCTCATTAGCTGCATAAATAAGGAAAAAAATTTCAACTAAAAAAATAAGAAGCATTTGATAAAATTCAATACAATTTCATGATAAGCAATGGATTTGTATCCATAAATATCAAGAAATCAATAGGAAAAAGAGAGACAGTCCAATTTTTTAAATGACTCAATTTGCAATGGGTACTCCACAAAAGGAGTTATCCATATGGTCAATAATTACAGCATAAATCACTCCACATAATTAGTGTTGTGAATTGAATTGTGTCCCTCGGAAAGATATGCTGAAGTCTTAAACCCTGGAACCTGTGAATGTGATCTTATTTGAAAACAGGGTGTTGGTGAAATAGAGCTTTATTCCTCAAAGTTTACTCTCTTGAGGTAGGCACCAGGGGTCTGTCAAGAACCTGCCACTCAGAAGTAGCCAGATCTCTGCTTCTTTTATCTGAGAGTAATTTGTCCATGCTTCCCTGACTTTTAAAAAGGTCTCTCACCCAGAGGGAATACTGCTAGGACTTTACCAATACCCTTGAGATGAGATGTCTATCCCCTTACTATCAACAGTTATATACAGAAAAGGCACAGGCTTTGGAGTGAGTCCTATCTGAGTTTAACTATGAGATTGACCACTCGGCAGCTATGCAAGCCTGGGCTTCCTCCAAGCCCCTCTTGACCTTCTATCCATTGAGTTCAACTTAATTTAATCCATCAAACATTAACTGAGGATCTTGAGGGCATTAAAAAAAATTGCGCTTAATCCTGGAGATAAAAAGTATGAAAAAATAGTCTCAATCCTCAAGGTGCTGTAAAATGGAAATACCACACTCTTCTCACAGTTATTTTTTTGTTTTGAGAATAATGTGATACTATTTAAATGAGTATAGTGCAATTTGTCCATATGTTAAGTGTCAGTGTTATTTCCCTTTTCCTATCTCTTCTACACTGCCAATCTTTCCTTGGCTGTGTGCTTTGAACCAGTTATCTTACCTCACTGCAATTCTGTTTCTCCACTTACAAAATGGGGAAAACAATAAGACTTTTACTGCATCCATTAGAATGTATAACTTATGCTTGCAATAACAACTTCAAAACTTAGAGTTGTTCCAGTTATCTATTGCCTTGTGATGAACCCGCCCACCCCCATCAAAAAACAAAACAAAACAAAGTAAAAAAAACCTTAGTGGCTTAAAACAACTACATTTATTTTGCCCACAGATCTGTACTTTGGGCAGAGCTTGGTGGAAATAACTTATCTCTGCACCAGCCAGCATCCAGTGGGGACTGGATCATATGAAGGTTCATACACTCATGTGTCTGGTGGTTCAGGCTGGCTGTTGGTTAGGACCTCAGCTGGGAATGTGGCCGTTTCATGTGTCTGCTTAGTTTCCTCACAGCATGGAGCTATATTCCATGGGCAAGTATCTCAAGAGGAACAGACAAAAGCTGTACTGCAATTTATGACTTAGACTCAGAAGTTGTCTAGTGTCACTTCTGCCATGTTCTCAGCCTGACTCAGGTTGAGGGGAACATAGACCCTACTTGTCAGTGGAAGAGTGTCAATGTCACAATGTAAGAAGAGCATGGGTAATGGAATATTTGATGTCACCATCTATAGAACAATCTGCCTCAGGTTTGAAACAACAGAAGTTGAATTTTTACCCTCACTATATTGCCACTGAAAGTCAGCATGGGAATGCTAGTCACCTTAGTCACTTGGGGATCCAGACTGATGGAGATTCCATTTTGATGTATGTTACCACAATTGGTGAGACAGGAAAAAAGAATGTAGTTTGTCTCATAAAGCTTCTATCCCAAAGTGATACTTGTCAATTCATCTCACAGTATATTGACAAAAAAGTCACAAGGCTGAGCCTCAACTTCAAAGAGGATAAGGAAGGGCAATTCTACCATATGCCTGGAAGGAAAGAACTGGATTATTTACAAACAGTCCTAATGACTAACCTACCCACCGCATAGGGTTGCTATGAGGATTGAGTGGGATAAACAACATGAGGTGCTTAGTACAATATTAAATTTTTGAACATGTTCAATAAATCATAGCTATAATACTTATAAATATGTAGTTTGTGTAATGGCATGGCATTTTTCTAGCCTTTTCCAACATCGTGGATGAACCCTTGAGGTTCCTACTATTCTTCCCGGGGAGTCTGTAGTCAGGGGCTTAGAATGTAGGATTGTTAGCTTTCTCAAGGATGGGTACGACTTAAAAAGCTTTGTTATCTCACTGAGACTCAGAAAATGCACGGTGGAGATTGATTCTTGGCATGGGGATCTGGGGAAAATAGGCCATGCACAGCTTTTATAGGGACCCAGAATTTAAACCTTTATCTTTCATTACTGACACTGACTTAGCACTATCACAGGGAGACAGTTGGGTACCAGGCATTAGCTATTTAAACACAACAACTTGACAGACTTACAGGAAGCCGACTTAGCCTTGGGACAGAGAGTGTGAAATTTCAAAAGATGCCCACATGCAAAGAATGATGTTCCCGTGAATATGTCTCTCCAGAGTTGTCATTTTTTCTTCTCACAGAGTGGTGTTTCTGAATTAGTGACCTCTTTTCCCAATCTGTCCTTTGCCCCACTTTGATGCCTTGGTGACCTTTTGAAAATGTTTGAGGGTAGGCAAGCGTGTCTTCAAAATCAGTTTCCACCATTAACTACTGTTGTGATCTTTGAGCAAGTTACCTGAAGTGTGTGAGTCTAACTTCTCATCTGCCCAAATGGACATGAAAAGATCTAATTCATGGTGGTTTGGGAAGACTTTAAAGACAATACATATAAATCTTGTGGCTTGATTTCCTATCCTGGAGTGGGCGCTGAAATGTTACCTCCTTCTTGCTGTGGCCAGCTTCCCAGGTTTGCTTAGAAGAATTTAAATAATCATGCCCCTTCCACTTCTCCCTCCTCTCTTCTCTTATTTTTCTCATTACGTTCATTGTTAATGTCCCTCCTGGTTTATGAGTCCTAAGAAGAGGATGGATTGGGATCTAGGCTTGGTTCATTTCACTTTTTCATGTAAAAGAGTCAACTCTTAAGCTAGCTATTATATTAATGAGTATTCCAAATTTTAAACCAACCGTACTTGGAGAAGGCAAATTATTCTCTTTATTCTTAAATTTATTCTTTGTTCTACAATAATTTACATGAGATGAGAGTTGTCATTTTTGAAAGAATCAAAGAATTTGTCAAACTTCTTTCAGTTGTGGAGAAAATTTTGTTCTTTAGTAAAATTTTCAATCTCTACCTTGGTTATTTATTGCTTAATCCACCTTTTTTCTTCTTTAACCAGTTTGGTATTTTCCTCCAAATCCTTCCATTTCACTGATAACCTCGAATTTTATTAGAGTAGAATGTATTCATATATTCTTTAAAAAAAAAAAAAACAAATGAAAATCTCTACCATGGGGATTTTAATAGGATTTTTCTTATTTCTAATATTAATTATTTTGTTTTTCTCTATTTACTGGTTAGATTTTTCAAAGACTTCTCCTTTTAAATGTTTTTCAAAAGAATAGGACTTTTATTTACATATAATTTTAAATATTTCATAAAATAAATGTTTTGTGCTTTCATTGTTATTTATTTCCTTCAGTTCACCTTAGTATTAATTCTTTAATTCTTTAATATTTATGAAAAAAAGCATTTAGAACTTTACATTTCTCTTTGAGAATAGCTTTGGCTGTACTTATTAAGTTTTTTTTATTTAGATAATCTCATTTTAAACACTTTAAAAATAGTTTATGGTTTGTCAGAGTTATCTTTGTCCTAATAGTAACTTAGAGCAATGTTACTTAACTTTTCAATCTTGAGGAATATTTAAAATTCATATTTATAAGAGCATTTCTAGTTATTTGTCATCATGGACAGAATATGTGGCCTCTTCAATGTCTGGCTATTGGAATATTCATTTATATACATGTGTTCATAGCCTAGTTAATAATCATATTTTCTAATTATTCCATTAGGCATTCAAAGCAAGTGTATTTTCTCTTGGTAGACACAACCTTGATATATTTATGAACTGTATAACTGACTATATGTACATATGTATAATTAATCTTAATACTTATCCTATTTAAATCATCACTATCTTTTTTTCCTCCATAATAGATCTATGACTGGGAGACGGGTTAAAGTATCCTAAAACAATCAAATCATTCCATTTATCTTCTTTCTTATATAAGATGCTCTAAAAAACTTGAATTCTATATTGTCTGAAATTATCACTAGCTCTGCTTTTTTTTTTTTTTTTTTACATTTTCTTTCTATATCTTCACCACCCAATGATTTTATTCTTATTTTCATACCTTTCAAGTTGTCCCTTGATGTTGTGTAGGTTTACATTAGGAATGTTTGACTTAAATGAGGCAGCTTAACCTACATATGCAGAATGTCATGACTGAAATATATACTCATTCTTCAATCATCTGCATTTGTGCCTTCTGTTTTTATGCTGCTTTGAAGTTTATTTTACGTCTTCTATTGTTTGGGCTGTGTTTTATTTGTTTTATATTTCCTATTAATTTACTCAACAAACATGAACTACCTCCTATGTGGCAGGCATTTTACCAGGCTTTAGGCACAAAAATAAAGAGGAAAAAACACAACTCCAGTCCCTGATGGGGTGAGGCAGCAGTGGGGGACATAGACATAAATAAAAGAATTGCATTAATTAATAGATGCAAATAATTGCATTACAAATCATGATTATACACTGATAAATCCACCAAAAGAAAGGAATGCAGTTCTATGAGAGGCCATGACAAAGGGAGTTGACTTAGGCCTGAAGGTCTTGGAAAATTCCTTGAGAAATTAAATATGACCTAAAACATGAAGAATAAGTAGGAGGTAACTTGTTAAAGGGAGGGTGGTGACCAAGGTGGAAACATTCCATCCAGAGGGAATAGATGAAAAGGACCAGTGATAGAAGGAAGCCATTAAAAATCCTAAAAACAACCCAACAGCAACATTTAAAAAAAATTACGCTGTAGCTGGAGCTTAGAGAGCTATCAAGATCTTGGTGTGACATGAGATTTATAGGAATTTGATCAGCATTCATCAATTCCTGTCTCTTTAAATGTCGAAGTTAGAAATGAAACTAGACATTCTGATTCCTCCACAACCAAGCAGTTTAGATGAGGAATCAAGTGAGAGTTTTTCTTCCTCCTTAACACTTCTCAGTCTTAAAACATAATTTTGGATTTGGCACAGCACACTGTGTTTATTAAATTATTCTTTTGTGTATCATATATCTTCCATGTCAAAAATTTTAATTGAAATTTGCGTTCAGTTTTGAAACAATATTTTCAACAGTCAGTTTAGGTTAAACTCCAAGACTCTATGTTTACCTGCTTTCCTACTTATCATTAGCCTCCTTTTACCACAAATTCCCCATGCTCAAGCTTTTAACTTTGATTAGTCTTCTGGTCATTTAGAATAGGGGTGTGTCTTCCACTTATTCTTTCAAGAAGGGTTTGTGGTGGCCTATATTTTCTGAACCTGCTCTTTCATGGAATGTCTTTGACTTCACAGATGAGCAACAATCTGGCTGGTTATAAAATTCTTGGTCTGTAACCAGCTTTCCTCAAACCTCTGTAGGATGATTTCACTGTCGTTTGGCATTTAGCATTCCAGAGGAGAGGTCTCAGATTGGCCTGATTATTGCTCCTCCAAAAGTAACTCTTTTGTTCTGTTTTGTTTTGTTTTCAGGTTAAATGTTTGTAAAATTATTGTTGGTCTATTCAAATATTTGTCTATTCAAATATTTTCAGGAAATTTTTTGGGTGTGGCTGTCTTTTCATTGATGTGGCCTCGATGTAATCAAGTAAAGTCTAAAAATTTGCATCTACAAATTTTGAGGGGTTCTTTCTCTAGATAAATCCCATGAGGCTTTGGAATTAAGAGCATTCACTATAGAGGCAGGCTGGCTGGGTTCAAGTGCCAGCTTTGTCCTTCATTAGGTCTATGACTTCCAACAAAATTAAAAGAAAGCCCCAAATTAAAAACTTCTCTCTGTTTCAGTTTCCCTATTTGTAAAATGGGGCTCATATAGTACCTATCTCAGAGGGTAGTTGTGAGGGTAGACTGGCCCCTAAGTCCAGAATGGTATCACTATAAGAAAAGGGCAAGAGGCCCAGACACAGTGGCAGACAGAGGAGAAGGCCATGTGGAGACAGAGGCAGAGACTGGAGTGATGCAACTACAAGCCATGGAATAGTAAGGATTGTCAGCAACCACCAGCAGCTAGGAAGAAGCAAGGAAGGATCCTCCCCAAGAGCATTCAGAGGGACCAGGGCCCCGCCAGCACCTTGGTTGTGAACTTCTAGCCTCCATAACTGTGAGATGATAAATTTCCACTGTTTCAGGTTAAAAAAAAAAAAAAGTTAACATTGGTAAAGCATCTAGAAGGGCATTTAGCCCATCCTGAGTGTTTTGCAAGTACCTGCTAGACCACTGTCTTTTTTTTCCTCTCTCTCTGTTTTTAAGCTTCAGAAAGTTTTTCTTTTTCTTTTTGAAAATGTCTATTTACTTTTTATTTGGTATTTTAAGTTGCTGAACCGAAAAGTATAACAATAAACGTTTTGACTAATTCTGTTGCCATAATTAATAATCCCAAAGGTTTAGCTTAACATGGTTATATAAATTCACAAGGTGTCTGTAAGAATTAAATGAGAATTAAATTAGACAATATATAATATATAAAACATTAAAAATTTCTAGTATTCCAGCACAGGTGTGAATTATTTTTTTCTTTCATCATTGATATCAATTTTGTGCCTGTGTATTAGGTTTTTAAGCTTTACTGAGGTATAATTGACAAATAAAAATGTAATATATTTAAAGTATTCAATGGGATGATTTTATATATGTATATATTGTGAAAGGATTCCCACCATCAAGTTAATTAATACAACCATAACCTCACATATTTATCTTCTTTTGTGTGAGAACATTTAAGTTCTACTCTCTTAGCTAATTTTAATTATATAATACAGCATTATCAATTACAATCACCATATTATACATTAGATCTTCAGTGCTTATTCATCTTATAACTGAAAGTGTGTACAATTTTACCAACCTCTCCCTATTTCCCCCTGACAGCCACCATTCTATTCTTTAAGAATTTGACTTTTCTTTTTCAGATTCCACATATAGGTGATACCATGCAGTATTGGTCTTTCTCTGTCTGGCTTATTTAGTTTGTCATAATGCCCTCCAGGTTCATCTGTGTTGTCACAAATGGCAGGATTTTTTTTAAGGCTGAATAATATTCCATGGTATATACATACACTACATTGTCTTTATCCATTCATCGGTTGACGGACACTTTGGTTGTTTGAATATCTTGGCTATTGTGAATATTGCTGCAATTAACATGGAGGTACAGCTATTTCTTTGAAATAATGATTTCATTTCTTTGTCTATTCAGAAGTGGAATTACTGAATAATATGTTCTATTTTTAATTTCTTGAGGCATCTCCATGCTGGTTTCCACAGTGGTTGTACCAGTTTACACTCCCACTGACAGCGCACAAGGGTTCCCTTTTCTCTGCATCCTCACCAGTATTTGCTATTTCTTGTCTTTCTGATAATAGGCATCCTAACAGGTGTTAGGTGATATTGTGGGTTTGAGTTGCATTTCCCTGAGAATTAGTGATGTTGAACACCTTATCATGTGCCTGTTGGTCATTTGAATATCTTCTTTGGAAAAAATATCTATTCAGGTCCTTTGCACATTTTTAATTGGATTTTTTGGGGAGTTGCTACTGAGTTCAGTTCTTTATACATGTTAGATATTAACCTTATATCAGATACGTGGTTTGTAAATGTCTCCTCCCATTCCATAGATTGCCTTTTCATTTTGTTGATGGTTTCCTTTGTGTGCAGAAGCTTTTTGTTTGATGTAGTCCCATTTGTTTATTTTTTGCTTTCGTTGCTTTTGCTTTAGGTGTCAAATCCAAAAAAGTATTACCAAGGGAATTCCCTGGTGGTCCAGTGGTTAGGACTCAGCACTTTCACTGCTGTGGGCCCGAGTTCAATCCCTGGTCTGGGAACTAAGATTCCACAAGCTGTGTGGCATGGCCAAACAAACAAACAAAAACCCCTCAAATCATTACCAAGACCAATGTTAATGTCAAGGAGCTTTTTCCCTACGTTTTTTTCCTAGAAGTTAAAACTTACGTTCAAGTCTTTAATCCACTTTGAGTTGTTTTTTGTGTGTGATGTAAGATATAGGGTCCAATTTCATTCTTTTTTGCGTGTGGATATCCAGTTTTCCCATCACCATTTATTTATTTATAAAATTAATTTTTATTGGAGTATAGTTGCTTTACAATGTGTGAGTTTCTGCTGTACAACAAAGTGAATCGGTTATACGTATACATATATCCCCTATTTTTTTAGATTTCCTTCCCATTATGTCGCCACAGAGCACTGAGTAGAGTTCCCTGTGCTCTACAGTAGGTTCTCATTAGTTATCTATTTTATACGTGGTAGTGTATATATGTCAATCCCAATCTCCAAATTCATCCCACCACCCCTTCCCCCCTTGGTATCCATAGGTTTGTTCTCTACATCTGTGTCTCTATTTCTGCTTTGCAAATAAGTTCATCTAAAAATATGGAACGCTTCATGTATTTGGGTGCCATCCTTGCACAGGGGACATGCTAATCTTCTCTGTATCATTCCAAATTTAGTATATGTGCTGCTGAAGTGAGCACTCCCAACACCATTTACTGAAGAGACTCTTCTTTCCCCAGTGTATATTATTGGCTCCTTTGCTAAAAATTAATTGACCATGTATGCATGGGCTTATTTCTAGGGTCTCTATTCTGTTCCATTGATGTGTGTGTCTATTTTTAGACCACAAACATAATTGTTTTGATTCTTATAACTTTGTAATATATAGTTTAAAATCAGGAAGTGTGATGCTTCTAGCTTTGTTCTTCTTTCTAAAGATTGCTTTGGCTATTTGGGACCTTTAGTTGTTTCAATAAAGTTTAGGATTGTTTTTTCCTTTTTCCATGAAAAATGCCATTGCAATTTTGATAAGTATTGCATTGAATATGTACATTGCTTTGGGTAGTATGGACATTTTAACAATGTTCTTCCAATCCATGGACATGGAATGTCTTTCCATTTATTTATGTCTTCTTCAATTTCTTTCATCAATTTTTTTATAGTTTTCAGTGTACTGATTTTCCACTTCTTTGTATAAATTTATTCCTACATATTGTATTCTTTTTAATGCAATGGTAACTGGGATTATTTCTTAATTTCTCTTTCTGACAGTTCATTAGTATATAGAAACATAACTGACTTTTGTGTGTTGATTTTATATTTTGCAACTTTATTGAATTTTTTTATTCTAACAGTTTTTTTGGTGGAGTCTTTTGGGTTTTCAACATGTAATATCATGTTAACTATAAACAGAAAAATTTACTTCTTCCTTTCCAATTTGTATGCTTCTTATTTCTTTTCCTTGCCTAATTGTTCTGGCTAGGACTTCGTGTACTATGTTGAATAAAAGAGATGAGAGTGGGCATTGTTGTCTTGTTCCTGATTTTAGAGGAAAAGCTTTCAACCTTTCACCATTGAGTATGAGGTTAGCTGTGGCATTTATTATGGAATTTATTGTGTTGAGGTACGTTCTATCTATGCCTAATTTGTTGAGAGTTTTTATCATGAAAGTCTGTTGAATTTTGTCAAATGCTTTTTCTGCATCTTTTTGGATGATAATGTGATTTTTATTCATTTTGTTAATGTGGCGTATCACAATTATTGATTTGCCTATGTCGAACCATCCTTGCATCCCAGGGATAAATCCCACTTGATCATGGTGTATAATCCTTTTTAATGTACTGTTGACTGGTTTACTAATATTTTGTTGAGGAAATTTGTATCTATATTCACCAGGGATAATTGCCTATAATTATCTTTACTTGTAGTGTCCTTGTCTGGCTTTGGTATCAGGGTAATACTGGCCTCATAAAATGAGTTTGGAAGTGTTTGTTGCTCTTCTATCCTTTGGAAGAGTTTGAGAAAAGTTGGTATTAATTCTTCTTTAAATGTTTGGTAGAATTCAGCTGTGAAGCCATGTAATTCTGGACACTTCTTTGTTGGGAGATTTTTTGATCACTGATTCAGTCTCCTTACTAGTCATTGCTCTGTTCAGATTTTCTATTACTTCATGATTCAATCTTGGTAGGTTATATGTTTCTAGGAATTTATCCATTTTTTCTAGGTTATCTAATTTGTTGGCATATCATTGTTCATAGTAGTTTCCTGTGATACTTAGTTTTTCTGCTTTCAGTTTGTAATGTCTCATTTTTCATTTCTGATTATATTTGAGTCTTCTCTTTTATTTCTTAGTTGGTCTAGCTAAAGGTTTGTCATCTTGTTTCTCTTTTTTAAAAAACCTAGATTTTAGTTTCATTAATTTTATGTATTGTCTTTATAGTCTCTCTTTTATTTCCAATGTGATCTTTGTTATTTCCTTCCCTCTACTAACTCTAGGCTTAGTTTTTTCTTCTTTTTCTAGGTCCTTGAGGTTTAGAGTTGGGTTGTTTATTTGAGATAAACAATTTTTTTTCCAAATGTAGGCATTTATTGCTATATACTTTTCTTTTAGGACTGCTTTTGCTGCATCTCATAATTTGTGGTAGGGTGTGTTTCCATTTTCATTTGTCTCAAGATTTTTTTTTAATTTCCCTTTTGATTTCTTTTTTTACTCATTGGTTATGCAGATGTGTGTTGTTTGGTCTCAATATATTTGTGAATTTCGAAGTTTTCTTTTGTAACTGATGTCTAATTTCATACCATTGCATTCAGAAAAGATGCTTGATATGACTTCAATCTTGTTAAATTTATTAAGATTTGCTTTGTGGCTTATTATATGATCTATCCTGGAGAATCTTCCATATGTGCTTGAGAAGAATGTGTGTTCTGCTGCTGTTGCATGAAATTTTCTGGATATGTCTGTCAGGCCCATCTGGTTTAACATGTCATTTAAGTCCAATGTTTTCTTATTGATGATCTGTCCCTTGATGAAAGTGGGGGATTGAAGTCCCCTACTACTATTGCATTGTTGTCTATTTCTCCCTTCAGATCTGTTAGTATTTGCTTTATATAATTAGGTGCTCCAGTGTTGTGTGCATAAATATTTACAGTTGTTATTATTCTCTTGATGAATTGACCCCTTTATCACGATATAATAACCTTCTGTGTTTCTTATTACAGTTTTGGCTTTAAGGCTCTTTTGTCTACTATAAACATAGTTACTTCTGCTTTCTTTTTGTCTGCATTTGCATGGAATATCTTTCTCCATCCCTTCACTTTCAATCTGTATGTGTCCTTAGAGCTGGAGTGAGCCTCCTGTAGGCAGCATATATTTGGGTCTCTTTTATAAAATCCTTTCAGCCACTCTGTCTTTTGACTGGAGAAGGTAAACCATTTATTTTTAAAGTAATTATTGATAGATATGGACTTACTATTGCCATTTCCTTAATAGTTTTCTGTTTTGCAGTTCTTTTGTTCCTTTCTTCCTCTCTTTCCCTCTTCCTTTGTGATTTTCTGTAGCAGTATGCTTTGATTTCTTTCTTTTTATCTTTTGTGTATCTACTATAGGATTTGCTTTCTGGTTACCATGAGGCTTACATAAAATACATTATAACAGTCTGTTTTAAGCTGATAACTTTGAATGTATACAAAAGTTCTATATTTTTATACCCCCCCTCAACATTTATGGTTTCTGTGTCAAAATTTATGTCTTTGTATATTGTGTACACATTAATGTGTCTCAGTGTGGGACTCTTGGCATCATCTTATTTAGTACTTTTGGGGCTTCCTGAATATGGATATCTGTTTCTTTCCCCAGGTTAGGGAAGTTTTTAGCCATTATTTCTTTGAATAAGCTTTCTGGTCCTTTCTCACACTCTCTTCCTCCTGGGACCCTTATAATGCACATATTTATACATTTGATGATGTTCCATAAGTCCCTTAATCTATCTTCATTCATTTTCATTCTTTTATCTTTTTGCTCCTCTAATTGGATGAACTCCACTGCCGTCTTCAAGTTGCTAATTCTTTCTTCCACTTGATCTAGTGTGCTGTCGTATTCCTCTATTAAAATTTTCAGTTACTGTATTCTTCAGTTCTATGATTTATGTATGGTACTATTTTGTATTTTCTATATTTCTGTTAAAATTCTCTCTTTGTTCATGCATTGCTTTTCTGACCGAGGTGAGCATCTTTATGACTGTTATTTCGAACTCTCCATTGGGTAAATCACTTATCTCCATTTCATTAAGATCAGTGTCTGGAGATTTATTTTGTTCTTTTGTTTTGAACATAGTCCCCTGTTCCCTCACTTTCCTTAACTCTCTGTTTTGGTTTCCATGCACTAGATAAAACAGCCACCCCTTCCAGTTTCGCCACATTGGTCTCATGTAGGAGGTCAACCTTATTAATCAGCCTGGACCAGTTCTTGATATTCTCTCAAACCTTTGTGACTGTCCAAGCTGCTGTATTTGTTCTTAGTGGCTCCCAGTAGTTGAAGATGTGTCAAAACCCATCAGTGTCCCAAATAGGAGTATTGCAGTCATCACCTAGTTGCAGGATGATTAGAAGCCAGACCCTCAGGCAGCAGCTAGGAAAGTATGCAGTTAAAACTCTTCAAGGAAGAAACTGGTAGATGGGCATTTTTGCTTTCTCCCTCTGTCAAGCCTTCATGTATATCCACGGAGGTGGGGAGTATTCCTGCACCTATTTGCTATAGTCCTGTGGGATTCTGGAATGCAATCCTCATTGGCTATCATTTGATTTGGGGCCTGTCCCTTAGGTGGCAGCCATAAAATTTTAGGTACTAGCTATCTGGACAGCTTCTTCCAAGGAGATACCAATAACTTGCTTTTATTGTTGGGATGAGCCAGAGGAGAAGGCAGGGGAGGCGCCCACCAGCTCTTTTGGGCTCCAAGGAGGATCACAGAAAGCACCTAGATGCCTGCTAATTAGAAGCCAGACCCTCAAGAAGCAGCTTGTAAAGTATGCAGTCAAACCCTTTCCAGGAAAGACTGGAAGATAGGCATTTTTGCCTACTTCCTTTGCACTGACCTCTGGGGGAATAGCCTCAGTGAGTTCTTGTGTGCCCAGTAACAACTGATTCTTTGTTTGCTATAGTTCTATGGGATTGTGAATGCAAGTTCCAATTGCTTTCAGAGCCAGTTGATTTGGGGTCCCATCTCTTGTGTGGTAGTCTTAAAATTTGGTGCACTAAATGTATGGCTCAAGCCCAACACTTCTCAAGGAGAACCTGGGCATTGGGGGTTCCCTCCCAATTGTATGGCACTGTGCCGGTGGAAGGGGGCTGGTTATGGTGAGAGTGTGTCTCAGCCTTTCCTGTTTTTATTACCATATTTTCTCAGTTGTCTTATGCGTGCAGTCATTCCTCTAGTTTCTGGATATCTCTCAAAGGGAATTATTACATATGTGGCTGAATAGTTGGTTCATCCATCGGAGGAGGGAAATTCAGGAGGCTCCAATGTCATCATCTTGGTCTGGAGTTGAGAATGTTTTCATTGAGTGTTTTCTTTTGCTTGTACTGTAATTATTCTGATTTCATATGGTTTGAGATTTGATCTCCATTCTCTGTGTCTCATACCTATCTTTTTCTTTTCCTAATTTCACCTCCATGCTCTTCCTCTAAGGATGGAGATGCTTCTCCAGTCTCAACCCCATTTCCTGATTTGTTTTACTGCAACATCAATTCTGCTCCTTACTGCCCCCAAAACTGATTGTTTAAATTTTGTTCTTCACATTTTACCTTCTTTGGAATTCTGCCTGCTATCTTTTCTATCATCTGTTGCATTTCACTTTGTTAATATTATTTGTAAACTTCTCTCCTTTAAAATTTTCTGTTCCTCATCAAAAATGCAAGCCTTCTGGGAGATACTAAACAATTTCTAAACCTTTCTACTGCCTTTTGTAGTTAATATTTTCAAAGTTCTATTGCACGAATCTTCAGAATTACTTTCTTCCCTTCTCCTCCATTGATTGGCCCTCTATTGTTGCTGTTGTTGTATTTTCTATTTATTCATTTTAAGAGGAGGAGAGACCCATACTCAATTAGCATTTACCAAGTGTCAGAGTGTGTGCATTTCCTGTGGCTTCATTCACTCTCCATTTCGTTGCAAGTCAAGCCTCTTCCTAATAACTGCAGCCAGAGGGTAAATTTGAGTCTTTAGATTTAACAAATAAAAATACAGCATGCCCAGTTAAATTTGAACTTTAGGTAAATGATGAAAATGTTTTGCTATCAGTACTTTCCAAAATATTGTATGGGATATACTTATGATAAAATAATATAAAAATCATCCAGTATTCAAATTTAATTTGGCTCCCTGTTTTATCTGACAACCCTTGACTTGGCTGACAAGCATTCAAACCCAGCTCAGTTTCCTCTGTGTGGCAGGTTTTTATCTGATGAAGATCTACTGAGGGAAGTTCTTTTCCTATTCTGCCCACTGGTTCTCTGCAAATGCTGCACTACTCCGGAAGACCTGCTGTTCCTCTTTCCTCCCCTCTCTACAGTGTTGGAGGGGACTCCATATCCTAGGGTCTTATGTGTGATTGCCCTTCTTCCTTCCACTTCCTTTTCACCACCTTGGGAAACTTCCTGTTCTCTGAGAGGTCAAGCTTCCAAAAGGATGGAGTAAAAATAATAAGTATTTGTTGAATGTTTACTATGTTCCAAACACTGTGCTTAGTGTTTTGCATGAATTAGTTCTTCTAATTTAATCATCATGGCTACTCTTTAAGGAAAGTACTATATGAATACCATTTTGCAGATGATGAAACCAAGGCTCAGGAAAGTTAATGACTTGGCCAAATACTAAGTCGACAGCGTGGAGTTCAATTCATAGCCATTTGTCCCTCAGTACAAGCTTTTAACTTCTATCTGATGCCCACATCTCTGGGCCAGGAGGCAGCTGTGCAGTAGATACATGTGTCTTCCTACCTTTGTTCTGCCTTTTTGTGAGATCACACATAGGCAGCCCATGACTTTTCCTCTCCTAATCCAGATCCAAAAGCTGTTGTACAAGTGAAATTTCTACCAGGTTGTAGAAATATATTTTCTTGCCATTTTTGTTTTGTTGTGAGTTTTTATGTTGTGAGTATTTTCATGGGGATTTTGGTAGAAATTTGGGACAGGCTGGGACAAGACTTAGAGCCAGTTTCCATGTTAATTTGTAGAACAGAATTTCATTTTTGCCTCTTTCATTTTCCAGATGACAAGTTCTACTTTTTAAACTTTTTTGAAAAGCCAATTTCAAGCCTAGAGGGTATGACTATATCAAGTGTCCCTAAAAACTCACTTTTCCCAATTCGTTATCCACTTTGATATTAATGTTTCCCTTCTTGCTCCCAATTGAGTCTGATGTCATTATTTCCTTCGTTACTTCCTTGGCCTTTCAGGAGATGATGTCCAAGAAAGTTAAGTATGATGGTCTGCTTTTCAAAAATGGAGATTCCCAGAAGAGATGAGAAATATTGGAGTCCCCCAGGCTTCCAAGTCCTGGGCCAGCTTTGCAGGAGAGCATGATAAATTTCCTCCCTCTCACCAGGTGGTAGGTGCTAGTTCTATGGCAATATCACATCAGTTCCTCTCTCCTTTGCTCTTTCATTTTATCCCACTTTAGGTTCTCAATTAACTTACTACTCATTGCTGTCCAGACATACTCTCCTACTTCATTTCCTCTTCTATTTTTTCTATATTTCTATTTCTTTTAAATACACTTAACTTTCAATTGTCATTTTTCGCCCTTGATACCTACTCCATCAAGCTGCACTGATACCTCTGAAATTTTATTTGACAATTTTGTGCTTTATTCCTTCTCTTGATTGATCTTTGTCCTGAATATGTTGGCATGTCCACAAGGTAGCTATAAGACGTATTTCTGAACATATTTTTATCTGAGTGTTCCTGTGATACTTCATACCACGTTGCTTCTTTTTCTCATATCTATTGTCCTCTGTGACATCTGCTTTTGCAGTTTTATCTGGGATTTCCTTTCCTCTCCCTAAAAATCAGCTACTCAGGCCAGGGACTCTCTGGCCAAATACATTCTTTCCAATCTTTGTGAAGCTCCTCTAGGCCTGTAGGATTCCTCCTTCAACTGACTAGAAAGGTGTTTTTTTTTTTTTTTTTTTTTCCTGAAACTTGAAAAACAAACTGCTGTCTGATTTCCTCAGCTCTTCCAGGTTGAGGTCATATGTGAAGATCTCATATTACTTGTGACCTTGACCTTACCCTGAAAACATCTACTATATGCCTTTTAGTTAGGGAACCATTTATATACCATTCTGCTTGGGGATGAAGGGGGAAATAGCTGTCTCATAGGGCTGAAAATTAAGAGGAAACAAATCAAGATAAACTTAAGAAAAATTATATTCACAACACTGTATTGTCTATTTAGATTTTATTAAGAAGGTAGGTCTCAAGTTAAATGTCTTACCACAATACAAAATAAATAAATAAATATCAGCTTAAAATACAAAAGGAATTCAAGCAACATAGTATGGTGGTTAAGAGCACCAGGTCGTAACATTAGAGAGAATTGAATTTGAGTATATGTTGTGCCTTTTACTAGCCAAGTGACCTTAGACAAGTTACTTTGCCTTTCTGAGCCTCAATTACATCCTCTTTTAAGTAGATACAATGATAGCAACAATATAATAGAGTTGCCATGAAAAATATTCTAAAAGCACACAAAGTGCTTTGTGTGTGGCAGAGATAATATCTGAAATATGATATGTTCAATAAATGTTACCTGCAACTAAAAAAAGAAAAGAAAAATTATAAATGCAGTGCCTACCTCTATACACAACAAAAGCAACTTTTCTCCTTTTGACCTTTTCCATCCCGCATATATATTGATACCATATTTATATGATTATAATTAAACAGATAACATCTTATTGTTTTCTCATATTTCCACAAAGATTTCATTATATTTTAAAATGCATGCATCACAAGTTCATTGAGCATATATGCCATAATTCAATTAAACATTTCCCTATATGTTGAATGTTCATATGTTAAAACCTAATCCCCAGTGTGATGGTATTTGGAAGTGGAGACTTTGAGGCAATTAGGGCATGAGGGTGGAGCCCTCATGAAAGGCATGTGTATCCTTATAAAAAAAGGCCCCAAAGAGTTCCTTCACCCCTTTCTGCCAAGTGAAGAAAGATAGCCATCTATGAGCCAGGAAGTGGGCACTCACCAGACACCGAACCTGCCAGTGCCTTGATGTTGAACTCCCCAGGCTCCACAACTGTGAGAAATAAATTTCTGTTGTTCATAAGCTGTGCTAATTTGTTATAGCAGTCCAAATGGACTAAGATGAGGTCAGTTTGGAAAGGTGCATCAAGAACTGTAAAAATGATTTCTGCCTTTATTGGGAATTAGTTTTCTAGGAGTCTAATTTAATTTTTATAATATTAAATATTTGAAGAACTCAAGTGTCCGGTAGAAAGCAAATTATTAATGAGTTGTGGTACAGACGTATGATAGACTATGATAGTCATATGTCATGCTTAGGAAGAACATTTTAACAACATGAAATGGGGGAAGGGAAAAAGTAACGTCACATCCTAGGTGCAATATGATCTCTATTATGAAGGAAAAAGTGCAAAGAAAAAGTCCTGGAAAGCAATGTGCCTAAATTGTAATAATAGGTTGCTGTTGAGTGGTGAGCTTATGATTTATATTTGTCCTGCCTTTTAACATTTTCTAAATTATTCAGAATGCCAGTCTACTACATCAACAATCATAAATTAAAAAAAAAAAAAAAAGAGAGAAAAGGCAAGACTCTTTGGTGTCAAAGTCCCAATGTGCTCATATGGAATTTGAGTCCAGTAACTTCTAGATGTGGCCTGAACTCAGCACTGTCTCCTCCTTCATCAGCCTTTGTTCCATTGTATTAACCATATGCATATTCAGCTTCCCCACTTGACATCAGTCTTTTTAGGAACATGGGTGCTGTCTTTCTCATTTGTAGATTCCACCTCCTACTCCATCCAGTGTCTAATACAAAAGTAGTGATTACTCCTCATTCATTTATTCATTCATTCAGTCATTTAAGAAACATTTAGTTAGTGCATGGTGTCCCAGGCACTGTGCTACACTCTGGGGAAACAAACATAAACAAGGTCGGATTTTTCTCAAGTTACTTAAGTAAAATCTAAAGGTGTTACTAAGAAGTTATAGTTTCAGGAAAGAGATAGTAACAAAGGGGACTTTTCTGGCCATACCAGTCAAGTTACTAGAATGCCAGCTTCCATCCCCTAATGCCTGCTGCTCTCTGGTACTAGAAGGCCTCCCAAACTCAGCCCCGATGACCGCATTCAGGCCAGACTCACCCTACCTGGCATTGAGGCCTGGGCACCCCTGCAGGGCACCCCTGCATCCTCTGATACTGCCTTCCCTTCCCATCGCCACCGCCTAGCCCACATTCCAGGGCTTTTCCTCTCTAACAAGCCAAGACTGCCATTGCCCCACCAGATGCTGTTTCTCACTCTTCAGTCTCTCTTTGTTCTTTTCTTTTTCTCGCACAAGCCCGGGAAAACCTGAGATCCTAGAAATAGGTGGAGGCGCTCTCCCCTGCCTCTGGGGTTAGAGCCATCATCCTTAATTCTGATACCTCTACAGAAGTGCAGAATTTCCTCACAAAGTCCCACCAGCCAGCGTGGGATTCCCCTTCATCTCTCCTCTGCTGGAGGTTTTTCTCTCTGCCTGTCTCCCCTCAAAACAGGCCCACTGTAGGGGTGCCCATTTCTATTTCTCCCTGTTCACATTTCACAGAAGCCCACCACTCCCAGGAAAGTCACCTCCAGTGTAGGTGGTGGAAATGGGGAGCCTCAAGGGTGGAAGAAAACTGGGGCAGAATCAGTCCCTTAAAGAGAAAGGTCCTCATAGTAAGTTTTTTCAATTAGCTTATTTCCATCTGCCTATTCTCTTTGATTTGACAGATAAATCCTCACAAACGTTGCTCTTCCATGAACTTAGACTTTCAGTTACACCAACAGGAAAATTAAAAACTATTGCTTCATCTGTTCCAATTTTAGTTCTTTCCCTTTCCCCTTCCTTTTTCTATTGCATAGACTCATATGATTTCTGTATGGAAAAGAGCTCCAAGGTCATCCAATAAAATGCCTCATTAGATCATTAAAATTTCTCTGCAACATCTCATCCAGTGGCCCTTCAGCCTCTGCTTGCACACCCCCCAGGAATGGGGACCTCATCCTCTTACTGGGCAGCCCATGCCATCTTTATACAGCTCTGGAAGTGAAATGTTTTAATTCCCAGTGAGTAAAAATTATTTCCCTGATACTTTCTTCCCTTGGCCCTAATTCAAGCTCTTGACACAAGACCAAACAAATCTAATTCCTCATCCATGTGGAAAAGCTTCCAGGGCTTTCACCCTTCAGATTTATGCTAGACTCCTTTCTATTTTGAACTCTCTCATTAGAAAAAAATGCACAAATCTGATTTTCCTAACAACGTCCAGGAGATAAGAGAAATAAACCATAATGAAGTAAATTTATTCATTCATTCTTTTCATACAACAAACATCCACCAACTTCTCATTGTTCCAAATCAAGTGCAAAGATCTGGGAACATATAGATGAATGAGGTTCACTCCTTGCCCTCAAGAAGCTCACAGTCTAGTGCAATGGTTAAGAGTAGGGATTTCAGTGTCAGATAGTTTGGTTCAAATTCCTGGTCTATCTCTTGCTATTTGTGTGACCTTGGACAAGTCACTAGGTCTTAACTTTGTCACATGTGAAATACAATATTGATAGTACCTTCTTCATAGGGTTGTTGTGAGAATTATATGAGATGACACACGTAAAGCTCATTAAAGGGTCAATGAATGTTGGCTGTCACTATTAGGAGGAGACGTGGGAAAGAGATGAGGTCAGTTTCAATATAGTAGGTAGATTAGGCAAAACCAGAATGTGCTGCAATGGCACAGAGGGGCACCTAACCAAGACTCTGTGAAGGCCTAAGAGAGCAGGTGATTTTTATGTGAGTCTGGAGAGATGGAGGAATGTGCATGAAGTTGGAGAGAGATTCCAGGCAGAGAGATCAGGTCATGCAAATGTAGGAATCTGTGAGATCCCAAGATGTATTCAGGGAACTATGAACAATACAGAATGGCTGTAGTACATCTGTATTGTGGCAAAGGATGAGACCAGGAAGTTTCCAGGGATCATAAAACGGAAAACCTTGTAAGCCAGGCTAAGGAGAATGAACTTTGTCCTATAGGTCATGAAGAGCCAATGAAGGATTTCACATGAAAAGATCGCATCTGTATGTTAGTATCACTCTGGAAGACGGTGAACTGGAGAGAGGCAAGCCTGGAGGAATAATAAATTCCTCAGTAGGTGGGTTAAGCTCATGCTTAGGGTGCCAATAATGCATGGGTGAATGAGCCTGTGTCTGCTACATGACTTATCCAGAATTTTGCAAGCAGTGAAATACAGAGACAAGTTCTTTTAATAGCAGCATATGCATACTCTTTGGTTTTACTGTTTGGTGTTGTTTTGTTTTTGATTTACAGATAGCAGCAAAGGGACCATGGTGCATAGAGCCCTTAAAAATTGCATTAGAATAGGTGAGGAATAATAAAGGCTGGAATTAAGGCAACAGCAGGAGAGACAAAAAGGGCAAGTTTCAAGGAAACAACAGTCAGAGTGGAATTCTCTTCCCAAAAATGGCAGACCAGGGACTATGGTTTTTTCAGCCCAAAGTCTCTCCCTGAATAGTGACAGAGCATGGCAATATAGTTGCTTCCAACAAATTAACTTCCAATGACATGAATATATTCTAAATGCAACTTTATCATTTTCCCAAAAATAATTGTTCAAGATATTCCCTAAATCCTTATTTACTCATTTTTATTCATTTACTTATAAAATATTACTAAGATTAACCATGAATTGAGAAGTGTGAAAGTTCTTGAATATGCAGAAGTAAACAAGAAAGATGTTATTGCCTGATCTTAAGAAGTTTACAGCCCATCAATGTGGATAGATATTGAATAAAAAACCAAAATTCATCACTTAAGCACATTTATCATAGAAATGTCTATCTACTTTACTATCTAAAACGTCTACTTTCTTTCACAGCCAGCTCTTCAAAAAAAATGGTAACATGGTATCTAGACATGCTCACCTACCATCCACCCTTCAACCCATTCTATCCAGCTTGCTCCTTTAGAATTGCCTTTGATAAGGTGATCAATAACCACCTTGTTGCAAATCCAATGGACAGTCTTCAGCCAGCACCGTATTTGAAATCTCAGCAGCACTCAACACTCCTTCCTCCCTGAAACTTTCTCCTTCCTTAGCCTCTGGAACATTACAATCTCCTCTTTTACCCCTTTGCTTCTGCTTCTGTCTCCTTTGCTGACTCCTCTTCATGTTGGAGTTCTCTGGGACTTTTCTCATCTTCTCCTGTCTTTCCCTAGGTGAACTCGTCCATTCCCATAGCTTCATGTACTCTCTCCATATTTCAAGATTCCTAGACTTACATTTCCAGCTCCAATCTGTTGTAAACTGTAGATTCATGAAACCGAACTGATTACCTGATACTTCCACTCTGATGCCTCATGAGCATCTCAACCATGACATGTCCAAAACTTTATTTTTGAACTGCTGACTCTTCCAGTTCCAAATATGTTCGTCTCCTGGTGTCATTGCTCTCATTGAGTGGCATAATCAACTACCCAAATGCAAGACAGAAATGTAGGTGTCAACCCTGACATCTCCTAATGCTCCTCTTCATTTTTCCTTGCCCCACCCAAGTCTAGGCCACCGTTGTCTCTCACCTGAATTATTGGGATAGCTTCCTAATTTATCTCTTCAGAGTTACTACTGTTCCCTTCCCAACAATTTTCTACACAGCAACCAGATATTTAAAACACACATATATCCTTCTAATCATGCCACTTCCTATTTAAAACACATCAGTGGTTTTTCTTGCCCTGAGGATGTAATACAAATTCAACATGACCCAGGCTCAGCATGATCTGAGACCTGACTAACCAGCTCTGGTCTCTTCTGGGGACACTCTCATCTCCATGTTCCAATCATAGAAATCTTTTAGGTCCTCAAACCTTCTATGCTCCTCCTTTGCTCTTGTCTATGCTCTTCGTACTTCTTGGACTACTCCCTTCTCTTTGCCAGTTAATGTCTATTATGCCTCTCCAAGATAGCATCTAGTTCGTCATGTATTTATTGTCTCTTCCCTCCCATCGAGCCCCTCAGTGGATTGGATGATGTCCACCTACACTGGAGGGGGTCATCTACTTTACTCAGGCCACCAATTCAAATGCTCATCTCTTCCAGAAACGCTCTCACAGACACACTTGGAAATCATTTTTAGCCAGCTATCTCAGCAGCCATTGGTCCAGTCAAGTTGACACACAAAATTAATCATCCCATCAAGGTTGGAAAGAGAATCCTGGAACGTATCTACTTTGGAGACACATTTCCATCTTCCATCCATCCATCCATCCATCCATCCATCCATCCATCCATCCATCCATCCATCCATCCATCCATCCATCCATCTCACCTGATACTTTTGCAACTAGCAGTCACTGTGTGCAGAACTGTGCCAGGCATTGTGCTCGACATTAGAGAGTCACAGATACAAACAATCAAGTTCAGCAGCCATTGGTCCAGTCAAGTTGACACACAAAATTAATCATCCCATCAAGGTTGGAAAGAGAATCCTGGAACGTATCTACTTTGGAGACACATTTCCATCTTCCATCCATCCATCCATCCATCCATCTCACCTGATACTTTTGCAACTAGCAGTCACTGTGTGCAGAACTGTGCCAGGCATTGTGCTCGACATTAGAGAGTCACAGATACAATCAAGTACCTGACCTTGAGGAGGTTACAGTTTACAGACGGATTCGTGTAAGCAGGTAGTTTAGAATACAATGGTCTAAGGACGAGATAGACATATGGGCACCACTCTGAGACTAGTGCAGTCAGGGAGGGTTTCGGAAGGAAATAAGAACTTAGCTGAGTCTTAAAAAAAATGGGAGGGGGGCTGTTACCTGGGCAAGAAGATTGAGAAAGACATTACAGACCTGTGAGAGAGAGAGAGAGAGAGAGGCGGAGGCGGGGTGCGGGAAAGGGGGCAGGGTTCAGCGAAGCAATGTGAACAGGAGGATGTGTGCAGGACCTGCAAACAGCCCACTGTGGCTGGACCATAAAGTGTGACGTGGGGAATGTGAAGACTAAAGCTGGAGAAGTGAGCCGAGGCCAGGTCATGGCAAGTCTTGGGTGGCTTGGGCTTCATCCTCTAGATAACTGGCGGGGCACTGAAGGTTTCTAAGCAAGAAAGGGAGGGTGATGTGGTCAGATTTATGTTTTGGAAGTGCCACTCTGGTAGCTGCGTGGTATTTGGAAGGCATATGATTAAGACAAGGGGTAAAATGGGGACCTTCCTCTTGACTCTACATACACTTGAGCATCATTTCATGGTGTGCATCTGTCCATATATACAGAGTCATATAATCTGAGATTTAAGAAGGGGCCTTAGCATCTGTCCAATCCTGATTCAAATAAAAAAATCTCCCTGCCCCGTGGCTCCTGTACACACGCAAACAAACTGGCCCATTATTGTGCTGCAAGCAGACAGCTCCCCGGCACGCAGACATTGGCAATTGCCCGTGGTTTCATTTCCCCAGGTACCCGGCATAACACAGCCACTGCCTGACAGATCTAATCACAGGCAGGGTCTCTTTCGCAGTCACCCCAGAGTGAAAGCTCAGCATGTTCCTGAGGAAATGACTGAACCATACAAATCAATTGCCCTTTTCTTCTCTTCTTTTTTGACCCCATTTTAAATGCAAGTATGAGGTTTGATAACAGTACCAGGAGATGAGGTGGATTTCACATGGCCAGGGGCTCATCAAAAGGAAAAAGTCTGCACAGAGATAGAAAGACTCAGCCTTGCACCAGCCTTGAAGATTGCCACAGCCGCTCCTGAGAGTAGCCGGGGAACCCAATCAAATTCTCAAATGTCAGTGCCAGAATGGGGAAAACATCCAGCACCTGCTCTCCTCACCGCCTTTGGATGGGGCCTCATCACGACGCTGCTACTTGCTGTTCCCTGCCCACCCATGCTCCTGATTACCAGCCTCTGGGCCTCCATTTATACTTTTCCCCACCTGGGACACCTTACACCAATGCCATACATTGAATTTCAGTGTATCCTTCCAGCCCAGCCCAAATGTCTTTTTACCTAAGAAGTTTTCCTTGGATGATCTCTTCTAAAATTTCCACATCACTCCAAATGTATCTTTAACATGATACTGTGTTTGCCTTGCATTGTGATTATTTATACCCATGTCTCCTCTCTTCTATGCTGAGAGCTCCTTGAGGGCAGGGTCAGCCTTGATATAGCCTGTAGCATGGCCTAGGGCTTGGCATATGGAAGGCACTGGATTAAAGTTTGTTAATTAAATAGGTGAAGTGGAACTGGAACTCACAGATACAAGTGACCTAATTTGGGGCCTTTAGGGATACAATTTAATCATGAAAAGAACTTGAGGAAGACCTACTTGTTCCAGAAAGAGGCTAGTTAGAGACTATATTGGGGGCTTCCTGTTTTCTTGCCAGGAAGCAAAATGTTATTCCAAGAAGGGTGGTCCTAAAGCTAGTCATCCCTGCATGCCAGGTCAAACAGCGTCTCGCAGAGGCCGGGACAAGCTTGTATTTTCAAGACAGATATACCTGTTTGGAATCTTGAATCCTATGTTAACAGCCACATAACTGTGGGAAATTTACCTCACTCCGTCTATAAAGCAGGAAGAATTGTTCTACCTCAGGGGAAAGATCACAAGCAACAGATGTGCAAAGTGCCTTGCACAATGACCACCACATTGTCACCTTTTAACAAATGTTAATTTCCATTTCACTTTTCTTCTTCCTCCTATGCTATGCTTAGAACACAATTCCTATTTCATATGCAGATGTTTACTGAAGAAAACATGCCATACTACCATTTTCTGAATACCCCATTACCTGGAAATAGGTCTAGATTGCCACATTCATATCTGGTGAACCCATCTTCTGGCCTCAAATAAATAAAGCAGGTATTCTTTGCCATTTCAGTTCCTTGCCAATAGAAATTTGGAACTGGAGCCTTGAAACACTGAGTCAATTGATTTGGAGTAGCTTAGACATCAAGTTATATAGAACCAGGTTAGAAAGAGTTTCCATGGTTGACCAAAGCCACTTATAACCTGAAATGTTAAAGTGTCTTCATACCTTTAATATATTTTCCACTCATATTCAGGTTCTGAGCTCTGGCTCTCATGATTTCTCACCTGGACAACTGACCACATCAGTTGAATCCATGTCTCAATTTTTACCCCGCCTCTCTCCATCAGCTTCCCTGCAGCAAGAATGAGTGACTGTTCTAGAATCAAATCTTGTGAGGCCTCTCTCTGGTCTGTACTCCTTCAGTGATTCCCATTTGCCTACGGCATTCTTTTCAAACTCTTCCAGAGAAACACTCACAAGGATTGAAGCAGGTAAATACAACCATGTGGTACAAGATCAGAGATGGAAGGGATGGAAGGGAAGGGACCCATCTGAATTGTCAATATCTTTCACTATCTCAGGGTGTATTAAGATTCTCCAGAGAAATAGAATATATATATTCTATATATATGTGTGTGCATATCTATAGAGAATATATAATTCTATATAGAATATATATATTCTCTCTCTGTGTGTGTGTGTCTGTGTATATAAGGGATGGAAGGGAAGGGACCCATCTGAATTGTCAATATCTTTCACTATCTCAGGGTGTATTAAGATTCTCCAGAGAAATAGAATATATATATTCTATATATATGTGTGTGCATATCTATAGAGAATATATAATTCTATATAGAATATATATATTCTCTCTCTGTGTGTGTGTGTCTGTGTATATATATATATATATATATATATATATATATATATGGGGGTGGGGAGAGAGAAAGAGAAAGATATTGATTGATTATAAGAAAATGCCTAATGAGATTACTGAGGCTGAGAAGCCCCACAATCTGCAGTCTGTAACCTGGAGGCCCAGGAAAGCCAGTGATATAGTTCCACTCCGAGCCCCTAGGCCTGAGAACGAGGGGAGCCAAAGGTATAATTCCTAGTCCAAGTGCAGGAAAAGACTGATGTCCCAGCTCAAACAGGCAGAGAGCCAGTTCCTCCTTCCTGCACCCTTCTGTGCTATTCAGACCCTCCACAACTTGGATGAGGTTCACTCACGTTGGTGGGGGCAACTTGCTTTACTCTGCCGATTCCAATGCTAATCTCATCCAGAAACACCCTCACAGACACACCCATAAATAATGTTTAGCCAAATATCTGGGCACCCATGTCCTGGTCAAGTTGACACATAAAATTAACCATCACACAGGGAAATGGTGCTGTATTACATTTTCTTTTTTCCTTTTTATTCTTTTTTGTTGTTGTTTTTGGGGGTGAGATGTCTGGGCGTATAGGGCAAAATATATAGTGGCAGAATTTACTGGAGTACTTCAAAAGTCATGATTTATGACATTGTCCTGGCATGTTACTAAATAGGGCCAACTTTCATTCTCAAGTAATAGGACCCATTTCCATTACTGATTTGGATGATAAAGTATATGGTCTCTCCAGAGAAGCATGACTGGGAGTGTTCTTCATTTTCCTATTACTTTTGTAACTTTCATCACATGTAAGTGGAATAAGAGTCTCAGAAACAAAACTCCCAAATTAATCGTCATCGTTCAATTGCCAGACGTCAATAAATATTCAATTTTGGTTTTCATTTGTTCATAGAATGTTTGAACATGTTTGTACATCCAGAGAACCAAAATTTGTGGATCACTATCTAATCATGGAGGAAAACAATGAGATCCTTCACTTTATACAGGTTCCCACTCTCTGTTACGTTTCTCCCCTTCTATGACAAAAAGATCCATTTAGTCCTTCATTAGAAAATCACGCCTCAATTATTTCTCGGGTTAAACAAATATACATTTTGCAGAGTAAAGTAGGTTTTCAAAGCTACATCTCATTTCATTTTGGCTTTATCTTGAGATGAATATTCACACCACTTTATTAAATAAGATTTATCAGTTTTCTACTCCATTGAACATACTGAGAAATTCAAGAGATGTATTTTTTGGGTGATGCATTCTCAGAGAATAATACAAAGGTGACTAATGTATTCGAGGGTGCATGGTGGTTTTGATCTGAGCACACAACTCATGTGTATGTGTGTATGTATATATTTTATATGTATACAAACTTATTTTTAAATTTATATATTATTTTGAAAATGTTTATATCATGTCACTCTTTGCAAACAAATATTTTAATCCAAATATTTTCAATCTAAAAATAATATAGGAAAAGCAAATAAAATGACCACAAAACCAGCATCAGTGTCTTATATAGTTAGACATTAAAGAGTCAAATTAATTTCAGTTTTTCAACCACTTGTTCAATATATTTCTGAGCACAGTAAAAAACAGTGTGTGATAGTATCATTCAGTAGTGACACTTTTTCAGCATGGTTGCCTCTTTTTGACCTTAACTTGATTTGGCCGTATCTTTTCCCCTGTTACTTGCGTTTCACCTTTCAAGATGATTTTTTTTTTTTTGGTCAGTTGATTTTCTTTTTTAAAAAATTAATTAATTTCTTCATTTATTTATTTATTTTTGGCTGCGTTGGTCTTCGTTGCTGCGTGGGCATTCTCTAGTTGCAGCCAGTGGGGGCTGCTTTTCATTGTGGTGCGCAGGCTTCTCATTGCAGTGGCTTCTCTTCTTGCAGAGCACGGGGTCTAGGTGCGCAGGATCAGTAGTTGTGGCTTGCAGGCTCAGTAGTTGTGGTGCACGGGCTTAGTTGCTCTGCAGCATGTGGGATCTTCCCGGACCAGGTATCGAACCTGTGCGGCCTGCATTGGCAGGCAGATTCTTAACCACTGTGCCACCAGAGAAGTCCCCCAAGATGATTTTTGATATTGAACTCAAAAGAAATGTTAAGCATATTTTGTTTGCTTGATTTTTTTCATCATATCGGTCCCATCTAAAATATGCTTTGGGGTTCAAAAAGTTCAGATAATTATCCTACAAAATTTGCAGGAATAAAAAAATATTAATGCCAAATACATATGTAGTTATGCTTTTATGGCTCAAAGTCTTCTAACACAAGATACATCGAAGTTTAAGCCCCTTGAAGCGAGAAAATCACGCAACAGCAAAGTACAGATTTTAAGAAGCATTTAAGCACAGACTTTTAAAGCTGTCTTCTGACATAAACTAACTGTTCACTGAGTATCATTGGTTAGTGCTACCATTTTACTCCTATAAAGTATGTAGTTAGGCAAGGCAATGGCTTTCTTGGTCAGTGATTTCAGGTTATTTCTAGATTTTGCTCATTTTGCAGAGTTTTTTTTTTTTTTTTTTTTTTTTTTGCGGTACGCGGGCCTCTCACTGTTGTGGCCTCTCCCGTTGCGGAGCACAGGCTCTGGACGTGCAGGCTCAGCGGCCATGGCTCACGGGCCCAGCCGCTCCGCGGCATGTGGGATCTTCCCTGACCGAGGCACGAACCCGTGTCCCCTGCATCGGCAGGCAGACTCTCAACCACTGCTCCACCAGGGAAGCCCTCATTTTGCAGAGTTTTTACCACTTTCAAGTCAATGCTTAAAACTTCCAGTTTTTAATCGCTGATAAATATTCTCAAATTCAAGATCATTCACTTTAAAATAAATGAAAATAATAAGCCCCAAATCACATACACATACACACAGAGAACAATTTTCTGTACTTTTGCATTATCAGGGAATTCATTAGTAAGAAATAGAATTAAGCATATTTTGCTTTGTAAACCCTGTGTAATAAACAAAACATTGGATCGAATGCAGCTTGTAGGATCAAGTAGCTGACTGTTGTTGCTTTTGTGTGGTGTGTCAACAAAATAATTTTCGAGTACAAACTTAAGATATTTTTCTATACATTTATTCTTACAAAATAATGGATGATGGCTTGTCATGTCCCCTGACCAATCATCACATACCCTTGACAATATCTGCACCCCTATTTGAGAAATAAGGACTCAGTATAGTATACAAAGTCCCTACTCCTCCTTTCATAATTCATTGTTTATTCTCTGCTTTCTGGCTCCAGATTTGAGATTTTTATCATTGTAGTAGAGGCCATGGAGGGAACAGGCTAAGAACATGCTCTGCAGAACCAAACCGTCTGGGTGAAAATCTGAGGCATGCCATTCTCATGGCCTTAGGCAAACTCCTTAACGTCTCTGAGTCTTGGTTTCTTTAGCTGTAAAGCGAGGATGATAGTTATATACTACTTCATAGGGTTACTGTGAGGATAAAATGAGTTAGTACATACTAAGTGCTCAGAACAGTGCCTTCTTAAAAACACTATGTGAGGGTCAGCTATTAATTCCCCTAGTGATCTAAATGACATTTCTCCTCCAAACCATTATCCTTGGCTGTGACTCTTCTGGGATACTTGTGCTGTGCTAGACCCTGGAGAAGGCCTTCTCACACCCTGCCTACCAGACCAACTGGACCAGTATCCCCTGTGTTTTCCCCATCACTCTGAATTGTAATTGTCAGTTGATTCATTTGTTTCCCTAGCAGAGTAAGGGCAATGCAATATGGAACCCTCACCTCTCCAGGATGTATGTAGTTCAGACACCTGAATATTCTACGAATTCATGAAATGATAGCTGAGTTAATGCATCTTAGAAACAGCAAAGGAAGCCACAGAAGAAAATGGGATTCCTTTTAGATAACACTGGATGAAAGATGGGTTTTCAAGGTTACCATTTTGGGGGTAGACAATGGGGCAAACCGATAGGTCCTTTGGAAGATTCTTTTTCTCTTCCTTGAGTTATAGGCCTTGGCCACACGAAACTCACCCATATCTATATCCAGTGTCTCTCGGAGGATGGTTCACACTTGCCTCTTTCTATGACCCTAGTTGTCTTTCCTGGGGTTGGGTGACACATTGCCCCTCCTCGGGACGGTGCCATGTTCCCCGAGGTCTGATTGTACTTACTAATGGAGGGGTTGTGGGCTTCTGATTCCTTTGGGCTAAGGAGGTGCTATCGGTATTTTGGACCTCCAAGTAGAAAGGAAGGGGGCCTCTGAGAGCCAAATAAATTAGATTGTAGCCCACCTGGGATTATAAGCAGCATGCAGCTGTGTAAGGCCCCGCCCAAGAAGCTTGACTCGGATGGGGTTGGATTTGAGGCACTGCTGGGCAAGACTGACCTCTGCTCTAACTAAATATGCGGCACAGGAGCAAGCACCCTGCCCCCTAAGGCGCTGCCCCTCTCGAGCCCTAGGGCTCACATGAGCGGGTATTTCTGAGCAGCTCATCCTCAGCTGAAGGGCCTGGGAGGAGGGAGCTCGGAGCTTCCCCTGAGAGGAGATGGGCCCACATGTTGGCGCCTCCAGGATCTGGAGGTCTGCTCTGAGCTTCTCACACACCAAGGAGGCTTGAAGGGCGATTCCATGCCTGATAGTTCCTCTTTCCACTTCTTTAAAGTCGAGAGGTCTCAACTATTGTACCCAAGTCTAACTTATTTCTTGAAAAGGCAGCCAATGATAAGTCAGGGGATTAGATTAAAGCCTACGTGTTCGCGGCCAAGTTTTATGCTGATTTCATCAGGGACTTGGTGTCTACAGGTTTCTCTTTCTACCTGTGGGAACCTGGGCGAAGGCAGAAATGCTGGTGGGGGTGTGATTGGTAGGATAGTGTCCTTTTGTCCACTAGGCTCACTTTCTAGTCTCACCATCGCCCTGAACCCCTTTTCTTTCACGTAACCTGCCCTCAATCTCTGCATTTGCAAGGGAGAGGAGAGTGCCTGGAGGGTGGGGACCTGCTGGTGGACATCCCATTAGCCCAAGCCTGCCCTCAGAGTACACTCTGAAGAGCTCCCCTGTTCTCCCTCCCAGGAAGGTCTCTGCTCTCCTGAGACTGGGGGATATTTGGGAGCATTTCCTTGGCTCCCTCTTTGGAAGGGGTGACCCACACTGGATTTCCCCCTCCTCTCCAAGTACATGGGAGAGAGGATGGCTGTCTCGGGAATGAGCTAGCAGCTTTTGCAAGTTTTATGAGATTACATGAAAGCTCTTGCTCTGAGTAGCAGAAGCCTTGAGTTACCATGCTACTTTGCTTTCAGCATCCTCTATATCAGGTGTCCTGGGAGCCAGATGTCGGAGCTGAATAGACGGAAAGGTTCCACAAAACAACTGACTACTGTCCCTGGGTAACACAACCCCTATCACTGTAAAGAAGACCTCTTGAAAGTTACACACTTGATGTTTTAACAGGTCAGGCTTGATTGTCTACCTGCTCTAATCCAGATGTTTCAGACTCAGTGAGTCCATTCACAAAAAATCAGGGCCTCGCTCAAAGCTAACACATAATAAGAAATCAGAAAATACTGGAGAACTGAGCTGAATTTGGGCATTTGAGTACAAAAACAAAAGCAAGAATGACTTAAGAATCTTTGCAATATTCCAAGAGGTATCTGCACACACATCTGTTTCAGGCCTAGGTTGGAGTATGCACTGATTGAACTTTTGTACTTTTAATCTGCCTTGGAACTGGACTGAGTCAGGGGACCCTGATTTATGTCCCAACACTGCAGTGTAACTCTAAATAAATAATTTTATTATTAAATAAATAAATAATTCACTTACCCACTCTGAGCCACACAGAGTTATTGCGAGACTCAAATGGTAAACAACTGTAAAAGCAAAACACTAGGACTGTTATTATTAAAGTAATTAATGTGCAGCATTTGCATGAAGAAATTTTCATTAGAAACTAGAGGTAGAAAAACATCAGTCTAGAGAGAGGAAGTATTTCATATTCGGACATCATGCGCATATAGATTATAATCCTGAATTATTATGACCCTCAATTTACAAATGAGACACAAGCAAGGTACAAGGATAGGAAATGACAGAGCCTGAATCTAATTTTAGACATGAAGTATTCTAGTTGCCTCTAGAATAATTAAATGGAGAAGTCCAGGAGGCAGTTATTTCTGCAGTCTAGAGAGAGAGGAAGTATTTCATATTTGGACATCACACGCATATAGATTATATATGCATAGAAACAGTGGCAGTGGATGAGATATCCAGGGATCTGTGTGCAGAGTGAGAAGAGACGATAGCCCAGAAGAGATGCCTGAGAAACACTAACATTTAATGATGAGTGGGGGAACAGAGTCCATAGGAGACATAGAAGAAGCATCCAAGAGGTACCAGGATGAGTGATGGCTTACAGAAACCATGGGAGGGAGCTTCTCAAAAAGGGAGTGATCAACAGGGTCAAATGCTTTCAAGAGGCCAAGTGAGATAAGAACTGCAGGATGACCTTGGTAGTTGCAGCAGGAAGATCATCAGTGACTTTGACCAGCAGTGTCAGGGTAGTGGGAGGGGTGGGGTAGCCAAACATCAGTGGGATGGATGGAAAGGGAGTGGGTTCGAGAAGGAGGAACAGTGAATTCAGCCAAGAAGTATGGCTGTGAAAGGGGAGGAGGAGACAGTACAACTCTGGATGGGGGTTGAATGAATATTTAATTTTGTAAAGATGGGGGATATATGAACTTATTTAAGGTCTGAAGGAGCTGGAAGAGAAGGAGGGATGTGAAGATGCCTGGGAGAGGGTGTCATGGTGGAACAAGGCCCTGAAGGGCAGAAGGGAGGAACTGTAGGTCCCGGTGGAATATCTCAATTTAACAGAAAGGAAGGAACAAATGGTGGGCACGTAGGCTGGTAAGTCTGCTGGGCTGCTGTGGGCACTAGGGAGTTTTTGTTTTTTTCTTTCTGTATAAATGAGAAGCAAGGACATCCCTTAAGAGTAACGGAGGTGATGGCTCAGGCGAGTAGAGATGATTTGGTTTTGTTTTTTGGTTGTTTATTTTTTAAGCTTCAATATGTTTTATTTTCTATTGAAGTATAGTTGATTTACAATGCTGTGTTTCAGGTGTACAGCACAGTGATTCAGTTACAAACACATACATATATATATTCTTTTACAGATTCTTTTCCCTTATAGATTATTATAAAATATTGAGTAGAGTTCCCTGTGCTATACAATAGGACCTTGTTGGTTATCTATTTTATATATAGTAGTGTGTATCTGTTAATCCCAAACTCCTAATTTATCCTTCTTCCACTTTCCCCTTTGGTAACCATAAGTTTTCTATGTCTGTGGGTCTATTTCTGTTTTGTAAATAAGTTCATTTTTTGGATTCCTCATATAAGCAATATCACATGATATTTTCCTTCTCTGACTTACTTCACTTAGTATGACAATCTCTAGCTCCACCCATGTTGCTGCAAATGGCATTATTTCATTCTTTTTTATGGCTGAGTAATATTTCATCGTATATATGTACCGCATCTTCTTTATTCATTCCTCTGTTGATAGACATTTAGGTTGCTTCCATGTCTTGGCTACTGTAAACAGTGCTGCGATGAACATTGGGGTGCACGTATCTTTTAGAATTAGAGTTCTCTCTGAATATATATGCCCAGGAATGGGATTATTGGATCATATGTAGCTCTATTTTTAGTTTTCTTAGGAAAACTCCATACTGTTTTCCATAATGGCTGCACCAATTGACATTCCCACCAACAGTGTAGGAGGGTTCCTTTTTCTCCACACCCTCACCCTCTCCAGCCTTTATTGTTTGTAGACTTTTTGATGATGGTCATTTGGACCGGTGTGAGTGATAGCTCATTGTAGTTGTGATTTGCATTTCTCTAATAATTAGCGCTGTTGAGAATTTTTTCATGTGCCTGTTGGCCATTTGTATATCTTCTTTGCAGAAATGTCTATTTAGATCTTCTAATTCGGCTTTGTTTTTGAAAGTGCCCACTGCCATCCTAGCGCCGAGTTTCTACATCCTTTACTTCACTCTTTAACTCGTTTATTCATTCACTCATCCATTCATTCAACAATTGTGAATGAATAGCTATGTGGCAGGCCGTGGGAAACAGGATGGAAGTATCAAAGTAAAAACCATGCTGGGCATGGTAGACATAGGGTGACTGCCTGTGGCTGCAGAGGAAAGTCAACCTCACTTGATCTGTAATAGAACAGGCCCAGGTACCTTGGCCCCTGGAATCTTTACATTAACAAATTGAGCCAGAGAGCTACATCCTAATTAATCTGATTATAGGACATAAACACATTTCATGATCCATGGGGTAACAATCTTCCTTTCTCCACCCCTACAGAACCTAAATCTCTCTTCAAGCATATGGTTCTATTTGAGTTTCTGGCACAATTCCCTGTGATTCCCCCTGCCTCCTTTAGAAGGGACAGCTAATTATTCCCCCAATATCTATGCCCCCTTCCTCCATGGTAAGGGAATTTAACTAGATCCATGGCTACCCAGCTAAAGGACACTTTTCCCAGTCCCCTTCATGAGTAGGTAGGGCTACCTGACGAAGTTCTGACCAGAATGTGAAGGAAAGGATGCAGGTCATTTCCAGGTTGGTCCTTAACGGGAAGGGGCGTGCCCTATTTTTCCCATTTTCCCTTCTGCTGGCTGGAATGAGGACCAAGTGGTTGGTTGTTGGCTAATTTGGACGCTGCACAGCAGGGAGCGTGGAGCAATACCACAGAGAGAACCTGGCCTCCTTGTTAAGTTCTTCCTTCGCTACCCAGGACTTTAGCAACAGCTGAACCTCCATGTGGGGTCAGCGGGGGCCTTAGCGCAGGAGAGCTAGAGGAGGACGGGGTCCATGATGCAGTTCCATTTGGGATAGTGGTGCTCATGAATCCACGAAGCTTGCAGGTGAGGAGTTTCAGCGGAAAGAGCTAGGTGCCTTCACACACACGGTCTCATTCAGCCCTCACCCCAGCCTTATGGAATCCATATTATCACCTTCGTTTTATAGACTGTAAAGCTCAGAGGGGAAAACGGGGGTGACCAAATGTCCAGCTCTTGAGCCACACGCTGGGGTAGGCATGTCTGCAGTGTTTGCCTCTGTTCCTTCCCGCTCACCATGAGGCTTCTTCTTGCTCCTGTGAGGGCCCCAGGCTACCAGGAGCTCAGACACTTTCATCAGCCCTGTGGCTTAGCAGGAGTGAGAACTTCGCCTTCCCATCCAGACCACAACATCCTGTGGCCACGTGTCCATCACGCACTGATGCCTTTGAGCCCCTCCCTGTACAAGTGTTGATAGGGCCAAGGTGGGTAGGGGCACAAAGAGAAACTCCCCCAGGCCAAGAACCCTTTACAATGGAGCCAGGTGCTATAAATTTCTCTAAATGCACGGCCCTTCCCCACACACGCACATCTGGAAGGCCATATACTTCCTTCTCCAGCCCCCTCCGCAATGATGACTTCCTGGAGCATTTTAACGACTTGCCATTATAAAAAATACACTCTACTCTTTCTTGTAAAAAAAAAAAAAAAAAATGCAGAGGTTTCTACAAAACCAGAAAATTACTCCAAATCATAATTTCATCGAAAACACTGTGAAAAACAGAAAAAAAAAACCCCTTCATACCCTGAGGTAGGAAAGGTTTGGGAGATTTATGTCTTTCCTTGAACACACAGATTTATAACAGTGGATAATGTACGTTCATTTCATCCATATTTATACCTGAATTGATGCGGAGTCTGGTATCCATTACTTTAATCTATGTAACTTGATCATCAGAAACCTGAACCATAATTTTAACACTTATTACAAAGAGTTTCTTTTGGGCTTAAAGGAAAATGACGGCAGAGAAGAAAAGCCATTAAGAGCCAGCTGCAGTCACTTACTTGTGCTGCACTTCCTTCTGCAGTAGTGTGGGTCCCCTGCCCCATTTCCCATCCCTTACTTTCCTGGACACACATTCACTCCGTGTTGAGTCCTCAGCACTCACTGTACCATGACTGGAGCGGGGAGAGAGAAGCATGTGCAGGGTGATTCCGGGGAAATTCATGTAAATAAATCTCTGATGTCACAGCCAACCCAGAGCTCACACGGAGGCAGTGGTAATGGGCTGGTAGTAGCCTCTAGTCACTCAGGAGAAGTGAAAAAATGCAGGGTCTGATCAAAGCTTCCCTCTGACAGACAGTGGAAATTAAACCCAGATACCGGTGCTCAAACAGCATTGCTGGCACTCAACATACAGTTCCTGTCCAACTTCTGAGCGCCAAACATTGGCCTGGCTTAAATACCAAATGCCTGTCCCTGGACTATAGCCAAGTAGTGGATTTTTGAGAGATCTGGGCCCCACGATTATATTGGGCAGAAGATGAGGAAAACGAGAGCCTGGGACCTCACGGTGTCAGAGGACTCTCACAAGTCACCATCCCGGGGATTTCTAAAAGTCAGAGAAGCACCATCTTTCTGCCTGTTTTGTTCACTGGTGTGATCAGGGCTGGCACTTAGTAGGTGCTTGATAAATATTTGTTGAATGAAAGGCCTTCATTACAGACCGTTCAGAGCTATAAATTGCAGTCTGAGTAGATATTGTACAGCAGCAAAGGATGAAACCTAGGGGATTTTATGAAATTAGTCTTAGGAATGTGGTTAGAAGGAAGTAATAAGCAATTAAATGTTTTACTTTCCATTCTTGTATCTTCTAAATGCTCTTCCATTTTTCATTACGGGTATGTCTTAATAATGTTTCATATTTTAGAAATACTTCAAGATTTTAAAGCGTGATGTCATTCAGTATTCATAGCAATCCTGTCACATAATTATAACTAATACCATTCCCATTTCACAGATGAGGGAGTTGAGAAGCAGAGTTTCCGTAACCTGCCTTGTACTATCGGCTAGGAGCAGGAAGCACTAGGCTGTGAGCATTGCCATCTTTTGATTCCTGGCCCCATGTTCTTTCTTAGACTCTACACCACAGTAGAGTGGCGTAAAGAGGGCATATTAGGAGTGGCTGGAGGCAGCTGATCTGGCCCCGGTTAGGACCCAGGAAGAGGCTGCCAACCCACAAATCACTAGAGCTGCTAAGTGTATTTCTCTAGAGCCTGTTGAGGATGGTTTTCGATTTGACTGTGCCTCAAGGGAACAAATTCCAGCTGTCTGATCCTTGAAGTCAGATAGGACAATAGTTTGGCTTCATGTTTCACTGGTGAAAACTGATTTTTTACAAAGGAAACCTATTCTCTCAAAAGGGGATTAATAGAGCTTTTGCTTTATTGGTTTTGTTTTATGTAAGAATGTAAGAGTGTTTATATATATGTATATATGCATATGTACAAACACATATACATATAAAATTATATGTAATTATAATGTCTTTAAAAATTATAACCAAAATAAATAATTATTGCCTTTTAGGAGGAGGAGACTTCCAAGTGTAATCTGTCCTCTAGACAACTGGGCTTCTTGAGAGAGCCCCATGAAACAGGGGAGGATGCCAGGTTTTCACATTCCACTTTGCAGGCACTGTTTGAAGCAAACAGTGAAAGTTCATTAACTGTCAGACCTGCATTATCCAGATCATCACTCCTGTTTGTAGAAAAGGACACCTAGTGTCAGAGAAGTTGTGTCTTGGCTGAGGTTCCACATATAGTGAGTGAATACATTTGGGATTTGAGTCTAGGTGTCAGTAACTTCACAGCCCATGCCCTATCCAATCCATGTTCACCATTAACACATTTCTACCAGTTGCAAGAGTCTGAATCCTGAACAACTTAAAGAAAATTTCTTTAGCTACTACCCTTAGATAGCTTCTTCAAAAAGTTTTTTCTCCCCAGCCAGACCTGAGCTTTTCCCTCCCTTGAACCCCAAATTACTACTTGATTTCAAATTCTTGGAAAACTTTCATACTCATTGTACTTGACTGGGGCACTCATCCTGGGAGATTGACACAGCAGATACTTCTCTCACTCCATCGCCGCTAAACAGATGAACTGACATTTAGAAAGACGGGGTCTTCCCTGGTGGCGCAGTGGTTGAGAATCCGCCTGCAGATGCAGGGGACACGGGTTGGTGCCCCGATCTGGGAAGATCCCACATGCCGCGGAGCGGCTGGGCCCGTGAGCCATGGCCG
>NC_041222.1:18307269-18351209 GCF_002837175.3 Physeter macrocephalus
GTTCCCTGTGCTATACAATAGGACCTTGTTGGTTATCTATTTTATATATAGTAGTGTGTATCTGTTAATCCCAAACTCCTAATTTATCCTTCTTCCACTTTCCCCTTTGGTAACCATAAGTTTTCTATGTCTGTGGGTCTATTTCTGTTTTGTAAATAAGTTCATTTTTTGGATTCCTCATATAAGCAATATCACATGATATTTTCCTTCTCTGACTTACTTCACTTAGTATGACAATCTCTAGCTCCACCCATGTTGCTGCAAATGGCATTATTTCATTCTTTTTTATGGCTGAGTAATATTTCATCGTATATATGTACCGCATCTTCTTTATTCATTCCTCTGTTGATAGACATTTAGGTTGCTTCCATGTCTTGGCTACTGTAAACAGTGCTGCGATGAACATTGGGGTGCACGTATCTTTTAGAATTAGAGTTCTCTCTGAATATATATGCCCAGGAATGGGATTATTGGATCATATGTAGCTCTATTTTTAGTTTTCTTAGGAAAACTCCATACTGTTTTCCATAATGGCTGCACCAATTGACATTCCCACCAACAGTGTAGGAGGGTTCCTTTTTCTCCACACCCTCACCCTCTCCAGCCTTTATTGTTTGTAGACTTTTTGATGATGGTCATTTGGACCGGTGTGAGTGATAGCTCATTGTAGTTGTGATTTGCATTTCTCTAATAATTAGCGCTGTTGAGAATTTTTTCATGTGCCTGTTGGCCATTTGTATATCTTCTTTGCAGAAATGTCTATTTAGATCTTCTAATTCGGCTTTGTTTTTGAAAGTGCCCACTGCCATCCTAGCGCCGAGTTTCTACATCCTTTACTTCACTCTTTAACTCGTTTATTCATTCACTCATCCATTCATTCAACAATTGTGAATGAATAGCTATGTGGCAGGCCGTGGGAAACAGGATGGAAGTATCAAAGTAAAAACCATGCTGGGCATGGTAGACATAGGGTGACTGCCTGTGGCTGCAGAGGAAAGTCAACCTCACTTGATCTGTAATAGAACAGGCCCAGGTACCTTGGCCCCTGGAATCTTTACATTAACAAATTGAGCCAGAGAGCTACATCCTAATTAATCTGATTATAGGACATAAACACATTTCATGATCCATGGGGTAACAATCTTCCTTTCTCCACCCCTACAGAACCTAAATCTCTCTTCAAGCATATGTTTCTATTTGAGTTTCTGGCACAATTCCCTGTGATTCCCCCTGCCTCCTTTAGAAGGGACAGCTAATTATTCCCCCAATATCTATGCCCCCTTCCTCCATGGTAAGGGAATTTAACTAGATCCATGGCTACCCAGCTAAAGGACACTTTTCCCAGTCCCCTTCATGAGTAGGTAGGGCTACCTGACGAAGTTCTGACCAGAATGTGAAGGAAAGGATGCAGGTCATTTCCAGGTTGGTCCTTAACGGGAAGGGGCGTGCCCTATTTTTCCCATTTTCCCTTCTGCTGGCTGGAATGAGGACCAAGTGGTTGGTTGTTGGCTAATTTGGACGCTGCACAGCAGGGAGCGTGGAGCAATACCACAGAGAGAACCTGGCCTCCTTGTTAAGTTCTTCCTTCGCTACCCAGGACTTTAGCAACAGCTGAACCTCCATGTGGGGTCAGCGGGGGCCTTAGCGCAGGAGAGCTAGAGGAGGACGGGGTCCATGATGCAGTTCCATTTGGGATAGTGGTGCTCATGAATCCACGAAGCTTGCAGGTGAGGAGTTTCAGCGGAAAGAGCTAGGTGCCTTCACACACACGGTCTCATTCAGCCCTCACCCCAGCCTTATGGAATCCATATTATCACCTTCGTTTTATAGACTGTAAAGCTCAGAGGGGAAAACGGGGGTGACCAAATGTCCAGCTCTTGAGCCACACGCTGGGGTAGGCATGTCTGCAGTGTTTGCCTCTGTTCCTTCCCGCTCACCATGAGGCTTCTTCTTGCTCCTGTGAGGGCCCCAGGCTACCAGGAGCTCAGACACTTTCATCAGCCCTGTGGCTTAGCAGGAGTGAGAACTTCGCCTTCCCATCCAGACCACAACATCCTGTGGCCACGTGTCCATCACGCACTGATGCCTTTGAGCCCCTCCCTGTACAAGTGTTGATAGGGCCAAGGTGGGTAGGGGCACAAAGAGAAACTCCCCCAGGCCAAGAACCCTTTACAATGGAGCCAGGTGCTATAAATTTCTCTAAATGCACGGCCCTTCCCCACACACGCACATCTGGAAGGCCATATACTTCCTTCTCCAGCCCCCTCCGCAATGATGACTTCCTGGAGCATTTTAACGACTTGCCATTATAAAAAATACACTCTACTCTTTCTTGTAAAAAATAAAAAAAAATGCAGAGGTTTCTACAAAACCAGAAAATTACTCCAAATCATAATTTCATCGAAAACACTGTGAAAAACAGAAAAAAAAAACCCCTTCATACCCTGAGGTAGGAAAGGTTTGGGAGATTTATGTCTTTCCTTGAACACACAGATTTATAACAGTGGATAATGTACGTTCATTTCATCCATATTTATACCTGAATTGATGCGGAGTCTGGTATCCATTACTTTAATCTATGTAACTTGATCATCAGAAACCTGAACCATAATTTTAACACTTATTACAAAGAGTTTCTTTTGGGCTTAAAGGAAAATGACGGCAGAGAAGAAAAGCCATTAAGAGCCAGCTGCAGTCACTTACTTGTGCTGCACTTCCTTCTGCAGTAGTGTGGGTCCCCTGCCCCATTTCCCATCCCTTACTTTCCTGGACACACATTCACTCCGTGTTGAGTCCTCAGCACTCACTGTACCATGACTGGAGCGGGGAGAGAGAAGCATGTGCAGGGTGATTCCGGGGAAATTCATGTAAATAAATCTCTGATGTCACAGCCAACCCAGAGCTCACACGGAGGCAGTGGTAATGGGCTGGTAGTAGCCTCTAGTCACTCAGGAGAAGTGAAAAAATGCAGGGTCTGATCAAAGCTTCCCTCTGACAGACAGTGGAAATTAAACCCAGATACCGGTGCTCAAACAGCATTGCTGGCACTCAACATACAGTTCCTGTCCAACTTCTGAGCGCCAAACATTGGCCTGGCTTAAATACCAAATGCCTGTCCCTGGACTATAGCCAAGTAGTGGATTTTTGAGAGATCTGGGCCCCACGATTATATTGGGCAGAAGATGAGGAAAACGAGAGCCTGGGACCTCACGGTGTCAGAGGACTCTCACAAGTCACCATCCCGGGGATTTCTAAAAGTCAGAGAAGCACCATCTTTCTGCCTGTTTTGTTCACTGGTGTGATCAGGGCTGGCACTTAGTAGGTGCTTGATAAATATTTGTTGAATGAAAGGCCTTCATTACAGACCGTTCAGAGCTATAAATTGCAGTCTGAGTAGATATTGTACAGCAGCAAAGGATGAAACCTAGGGGATTTTATGAAATTAGTCTTAGGAATGTGGTTAGAAGGAAGTAATAAGCAATTAAATGTTTTACTTTCCATTCTTGTATCTTCTAAATGCTCTTCCATTTTTCATTACGGGTATGTCTTAATAATGTTTCATATTTTAGAAATACTTCAAGATTTTAAAGCGTGATGTCATTCAGTATTCATAGCAATCCTGTCACATAATTATAACTAATACCATTCCCATTTCACAGATGAGGGAGTTGAGAAGCAGAGTTTCCGTAACCTGCCTTGTACTATCGGCTAGGAGCAGGAAGCACTAGGCTGTGAGCATTGCCATCTTTTGATTCCTGGCCCCATGTTCTTTCTTAGACTCTACACCACAGTAGAGTGGCGTAAAGAGGGCATATTAGGAGTGGCTGGAGGCAGCTGATCTGGCCCCGGTTAGGACCCAGGAAGAGGCTGCCAACCCACAAATCACTAGAGCTGCTAAGTGTATTTCTCTAGAGCCTGTTGAGGATGGTTTTCGATTTGACTGTGCCTCAAGGGAACAAATTCCAGCTGTCTGATCCTTGAAGTCAGATAGGACAATAGTTTGGCTTCATGTTTCACTGGTGAAAACTGATTTTTTACAAAGGAAACCTATTCTCTCAAAAGGGGATTAATAGAGCTTTTGCTTTATTGGTTTTGTTTTATGTAAGAATGTAAGAGTGTTTATATATATGTATATATGCATATGTACAAACACATATACATATAAAATTATATGTAATTATAATGTCTTTAAAAATTATAACCAAAATAAATAATTATTGCCTTTTAGGAGGAGGAGACTTCCAAGTGTAATCTGTCCTCTAGACAACTGGGCTTCTTGAGAGAGCCCCATGAAACAGGGGAGGATGCCAGGTTTTCACATTCCACTTTGCAGGCACTGTTTGAAGCAAACAGTGAAAGTTCATTAACTGTCAGACCTGCATTATCCAGATCATCACTCCTGTTTGTAGAAAAGGACACCTAGTGTCAGAGAAGTTGTGTCTTGGCTGAGGTTCCACATATAGTGAGTGAATACATTTGGGATTTGAGTCTAGGTGTCAGTAACTTCACAGCCCATGCCCTATCCAATCCATGTTCACCATTAACACATTTCTACCAGTTGCAAGAGTCTGAATCCTGAACAACTTAAAGAAAATTTCTTTAGCTACTACCCTTAGATAGCTTCTTCAAAAAGTTTTTTCTCCCCAGCCAGACCTGAGCTTTTCCCTCCCTTGAACCCCAAATTACTACTTGATTTCAAATTCTTGGAAAACTTTCATACTCATTGTACTTGACTGGGGCACTCATCCTGGGAGATTGACACAGCAGATACTTCTCTCACTCCATCGCCGCTAAACAGATGAACTGACATTTAGAAAGACGGGGTCTTCCCTGGTGGCGCAGTGGTTGAGAATCCGCCTGCAGATGCAGGGGACACGGGTTGGTGCCCCGATCTGGGAAGATCCCACATGCCGCGGAGCGGCTGGGCCCGTGAGCCATGGCCGCTGAGCCTGTGCTCCGCAATGGGAGAGGCCACAGCAGTGAGAGGCCTGCGTACAGCAAAAAAAAAAAAAAAAAGAAAAAAAAAAAAAGAAAGACCGGCAAACTAGCTAAGATCGAACCATGAGCCCGAGCTCACCAGGCACAAGTTCTGTGGTCCCAACTCCAGCCTCAGGGCCCTGGTTTCAGCAACCACATTATTTTCCACTTACTGCAATCAAAAGGAGGACAGAATGTGTGACATTTCTTTTCATTTTTTTTTTATGTGACTCTTACGGACAAATGAAAGAGCCAGGCTTTACTGTGCATTTGCTGTGTGCCCAGAACTGAGCTGGGGAGTCAGATGACAGAGAACCATGAGCCGTACAGCCCCTGCCCTCAAGGGACGAACAAGGGGATGGACGTCGGAGCTGGGAGGTGTGGCTGAAAACACCTGCGTTATCCGGGCACGGGCTGGCCCTTTGCACTCTTAAGTGTCTGTGAAGCCGACCAGGTTTCCTAGGTCTCCACATCTCCTGAGGCTTGGCTCAGAGTGCGGTGTTCAGCAGGCCAGAGCCCCTGCACACAGCTGTACCCACCTCTGCCACACCTGCCGGGCGGGTGCGAAACGATGGACCTCTGGCCCAGCCACAGCCCTGAGTGTCTTCGTTGACCCCCTGCCTAGCCACTCACTGTCCTCTGTTCCCACCCCCACTGCATTTCCACTTCATTCTTCCATTCCATTCTTTGGATTTGGACTTGACCTGTAGTACTATAAACTTTTCATTTATGAAGTCATGATGGCAGGCCAGGCACTGTGCGAGATACTTTCTATTTGCTGCCTCTAATTCCCACAGCAACTATGGGAAAGAGGAGACTTGGGGTCCGTATTTTATTAACATGGCAACGGAGGCTGGAACAAGGTTAAGGAAATGGCCTGAGGTCACAGCAGGCACCCTGAGCCTGAGAGCTTAATCGGTGAGGACCGATTGTTTTCATACCACGAAAAAGACTTTTACCAAACAATCTGGCTTTTCCCAAGATGTCAGTGATCTGACACAAATTTAAGTATGGCTCCCACATTAGAACATACTTTGACGCACATAGGCCCAGAAAAATACAAAATAGGAAAATAAACACATTAAAAAATTTTTAAATTGAAATATAGTTGATTTACAATGTTGTGTTAGTTTCAGATACACAGCCAAGTGATTCAATTATATATATATGCATATATATATATTTTTTAGATTCTTTTCTGCTCTAGGTTATTATAAGATATTGAGTAGAGTTCCCTGTGCTATACAGTAGGTCCTTGTTGGTTATCTATTTTGTATATAGTCGTATGTATATTTTAATCCCAAACTCCTAATTTATCTTTCTTCCCCTATCCCCTTTGGTAACCTTAAGTTTGTTTTCTGTCTGTGAGTCTATTTCTGTTTTGTAAATAAGTTCACTGGTATCATTTTTCTTAGGCTCCACATATAAGCCATAATATATGACATTTGTCTTTCTCCGTCTGACTTACCTCATTTAATATGATAATCTCTAGGTCCATTCATGTTGCTGCAAAAGGAATTAATTCATTCTTTTTTATGGCTCAGTAGTATTTCATTGTAAACACATTTTTTGATGTTGCCAGAGAAGGATTGTAAAAAATATCTTCAGTAGCTCTCAATTACTTATACTAAAATAACTTTCATTACATTCATTTATTCTCTGCTAGACGCTTTTACATGTAAAACCTCACAAATAACTTCCCATTTCACAGAAGGGCTGTTTGTGTGTGCATACATATACATACATGTATACGTTTATATTTTATAGACACAAATATATGTGTACATGTGCACTTAATATGTGGGTGAAATAAACTAAGCTCAGTCTTGAAATGATAGAAGTGGAATTTGAACCCAGCTTTCTTGACTCCAAACACTGTTGGGGGTTCTATCCACTGAATCATTGCTTCTCAACTTTGCTTGTGCATTGAAATCACCAGGGTGTTTATAAAATTCTGATTTTGGGGTCCCACTCCCAGAGATTCTGACATGACTGCTCTGGGGCATGGCCCCAGCCTGAGGACTTTTAAAAGCTCCCCAGCTGATTTTAAGGCACTCTAAAGCTGAGAACCACAGCTCAAGCCAGAACTCCACTTAACAGTTTCTTACTGCTGCTATATGACAAATGAGCACAACCTGTGGCTCCAAACAAGACACATTATTCTATTAGTATCTGTAGTTCAGAGTTCCAACCTGGGTCGCACTGGGCTAAAATCAAGGTGTGGGCTGGGCTTTGTCCCTCTCTGGAGCTTCTAGGGGAGATCTGTTTCTTGCCCTTTGCAGCTTCTAGAGGCTGCCCACATTCCTTGTCTAGCGGACCTCTTCCTCCATCTTCAAAACCAGCAACAGCAGGTCAAGTCCTCACATACTATTACTCTGACATTTCCTGCCTCCTTTTCCTCATTTAAGGACCCCTGTGATTACACTGGGCCCACCCAATTTATCCAGAATAATCTCCCTATTTGCAAGGCAGATGATTAGCAGCCTTAAGTCCATCTGCTATCTAATTCTGCTTTGCCATGTAAGATAACATAGTCACAGGGTCAGGGGATTCGAAGTTGGATCTCTTTCGGGGCCATAATTCTGCCTACTACCATCGACTAGCAGTTTAAAAAAAAAAAAAAAATCAAGGTTTCCCTTCTAATGCATCTGTTCACCGTGGGGAAAGCCAGTGTGTGGTGTGTTCTTTTACAGAACAGTCAAGTCAGAGCTGCTGGGTATCTGAAAACATTTCCCCTCTGTTCCCCTCGCTCTTCTTTCCCACTGGTGAGAAGAGCGGTGAGAGCCTGTCATTCTCTGGGCTTCCCACAGCTGCTTTCACACCACTTGAAAACAGAGCCTAGGTGACCAGCGTTCCCAATCCATCCTGGGATGAGGCAATATGTGAGCTGCCATATGCTCCGGTGGGTTCCGGCTGACGCTGTGCAGGTGTATGGCATTCGGGCCAAGCATGTGGAGGGTGGTAGGTTCACAGAGGGGGGAGGTACCGTTTTCAATTTACCAGAGGAAGACCTAGGAAATAACAGAGTGCTGGTGTATTTGCCTCTCTCCTGCTTCCCTCTCATTTCCTAAGAAATACAAGATGGTTCCGGTTTTCATTCTCAAAATCCAAGGAAACACTTTGAACACGACACTTGCGCTGATTTAAAAATTATTCTCCAACATTCAGAATCCATCAATTATCAAGATGCAGAAAACCTCCAAATATTTATAATGACAGCCCTATCATTATGTTAAGTTATTATGACAAGAAGGGGAGGAAAACAGTTTAACCTTAGTCAAGGTATGTGTGTCTGGGTGTGTGTGTTTTCTGTTCATCAATTTAGTATTCTGATAACAAGTTTGCCATATACAGTCGTGTCTCAATAACAATTTTTTTTTTTTTTTTACAGAGACCACAGCATATATATACCTGAGCAACTGTATTCCTAAATACATTTACATCTACAAACACCTTTTGAATTAAATGTATCATTTCTGATGGTGTGTGAGGGGAAGAGAAGAAAAGCCAAAGTTAAATGAATGGGACTCCACAAACAACCCAAGTCGAGTTCGCTGATGTTGGCTCCGAAGAATTCATCTTAATCAATGAGATTGCTTCTGTTCCCGTAAAAATGACTGATTGGGACACATAAAATATGCTATCAACTTTTGCCCAAAAGTAAGCAGTTTAGATCATTTATTTCCATAAAATGAGACTGCATCGTATGTCAAGCTGGCGCATTTTCTGTGTGACTGACTTGAGAGTCTGAGTTGACAATTTAAGTTCTAATTATTTGCACCCTCCTCAGTCTGCTATTACAGGAGGACACGGGACTCTCCCAGAGGAGTGCCCGAAAGGACGTTATGTGGGCTGACGGGAAGCAGCTGAGAAAGATTCACCGGGCTTTTTAATGCAGATGATGTACGGCTGTGGAGAGGAGCCAAAGGGGATCGAAGAACTCTGATTGGAAGGTTCAAGTGTGTTCCATGTGTTACTCCCCTAGCCTTTTCGTTAATGCTGTGTAGAGGCAAGCAGAGTCCCAGCTGGTGAAAAGGTATCTGTTTGACAGGCCCACAGCCTGAATCTCCTCTCCCCTGGCAGGGTCAGATGCTCGTAGGGGCCTTGCAACTGTCCACCTTCAATTTCAGGTCAAAACGCAGTTCAGCTCTTTGGTGTGGTCAGAGAATAAGCATGACCTTGGTAATAGGGTGGGCTTGGGTTTGCATCCCAGCACTCCCATGTCCTCACTGTGGGTCCATCAGGACATTAGTTAAACTAAAGGTTAGCGTCCTCGTCTAAAATAAAATGGAAATTTAAGCATGTAAATTCCAGGGCTCTAGTGAGATGTATCTGTGAGACTCCAGGAAATATGAAGTTTCCTTCTTTTTCCACATTATCTACACTGTATGTGGATGAAGAAAAGAAAATGATAAAGAGGCAGCTGGTTTTATATTTTGGATGATTTACAAAAATGGAATATACATGCAAAAAAGACCTCAACTAGCATTTTCAAATGTATTGGGTCTTTTTTTTTTTTTTTTTTTTTTCCAGCCTATCTTTCTTAATGGTTTAAAGAGCACAGATCTGGAGCCAGACTGCCTGGATTGGAATTCCAGTGCTACCACTTACTACCTTTGCAACCTTGGGCAGGTAATTTAACCTCTCTGTGCCTCGGTTTCATGATCTACATCATGGAGGTAATAGTAATTCACAGGGTTGTTATGAGGATCCAATGAATTAATACTTAGAATTACTAGAATACAATACTGCTTGCCACTTAATGTTTGCTGCTGTTACTATTTTCAAAAATATGTTAGTATTATTATCATTACCTTCCCTTCCCTTGCCTAGCTCTACACTTAGGCAGCCTATTCATTCCCATTGGGAAGGGGTTGTTTCAGAAAGGATATAAGAGTCTCATTTTGGTCTTTCAAATGCCTAGCTCTCAGGGAAATAGAAATGACTCAGAGCAGATTAAAAAAATACAAACAAGGCTTCCTGCTTCTGAGACTAGAATGGTGTTCTTGAGATGGGAAAGAGAAGAAAGTGAAGGGAAAGGTAGGTGCAGTCGACATTAATTGGTGCCTGGAAGACATCCTGCCCCCTGACTTCACTGACCATGTGTGGGACTGAGGGCCAGTGGTGGAAGGAATGATACGAAACCCCAGCAAATCCGTGGAATGCAAGAGCACAGGAGACGCGTGCTTCCTTTCAGGGTAGAGTCCTTGGCAGAGGCAAGACCCCAAAGAAGGAGTAGCTGTGCTGTGTATCCAGGCAGACAGGGCTGGGAGAACCTCACAGAAATTCTCTATACCACGGCCTGGTGTAGTCACAATGATTCCTCTGCATCTGAGAGGGAGACCAAATTATCAACTAGAAAAAGGCAGGCCTGAAGGAGCTTTGAGGAGTGGAAAAGGGATGATTCCTGGTGATCTGCATGTACTGAAGATCAAGGATCAGATGGCATGATAGATGTTTCCACAGATGTCAGCATGGACAAATGACACTGAGGACCAGATGCCCCTTAATCCCAGACCATAGCAATATGGTAAGTACCCCAGGGAAAAATAGGGGGTAATCCTCGATTGACTGAAATTCAATTTCCACATATTTCCACTCTTTGGATCTTTAAGTAGAACCTAAATTGAGTTTCAGGAAAATTTTTGAAGTTCTTTCTCTTACATACTGGAGTTTCTAGACCAAGATTCATACCCATTATATGTAAAAGGATTTGTGGAAGAACAGTTTTAAACTGATGACTGGATGAGCTCTTTGTTTTTAATTTAAAACAATTTTCTTAAATTATATAAATCTCTGAACCCTTCACATGTGGAATTTGGCAATCCCATCTACTGAAACACATTTTTAAAACCTTATTGTGTAACAGTCCAAATATATATGTAAAGAGAAATATAATGAAATCTACCCCCCACATACCCATTTCCCATCTTCAACAAATAACAATTAAGAGTAACTTCTGTCAACCCTCCCACATAACTCCAACCCCCAAACCCTTTTATTATTTTGAACCAGATCACAGACATCTTATTTCTTTAGTTAAGTAAGTATCCCTAAAAGTAAGGATTCTTTTGAAGAACATATCTATAATATCATTAATCTACATAAATATTTGTAGTAATTTCTTAATATAAAAAATCCAGTGTCTATCTCATAAATTTGTTTTTATAAATTTATTTATTTATGGCTGTGTTGGGTCTTCGTTGCTGTGCGTGGGTTCTCATTGCGGTGGCTTCTCTTGTTGTGGAGCACGGGCTCTAGGCGCGCGGGCTTCAGTAGCTGTGGTTTGAAGGCTCTAGGGCACAGGCTCAGTAGTTGTGGCGCACAGGCTTAGTTGCTCCGCGGCATGTGGGATCTTCCCAGAGCAGGGATCGAACCCGTGTCTCCTGCATTGGCAGGTGGATTCTTAACCACTGAGCCACCAGGGAAGCCCATAAATTTGTTTTTACAGTTTGCTTTTTTTTTTGAATCAAGATCCAAACAATATCCACACATTACATTTTTATGGATTTCTCAGATCTTTTTTAAACTACAGCTTCTCCTCCCTCTTTTGTTTTCTTTACAATTTATTTGTGAAGAAATCGAGTTATTAGTGAATAATAAATAATAATAAATGAATAATATAGAGTATTTCTCACATTCTGGATTTTGTTGATTGCCAACTCTATGGTAATATTTAACATGCTCTTCTACCACTGTACTTCCCATAAACTGATAGTTATATCCAGAAGCTTGATTTGACTTATGTCAATGCTTTGGCAAAAAAATACTTCCTAGAATGTATTTCATAATTCCAACAGGAGGCACATGGTGTCCGCTTTTCTCTCTTTGTGTGATGTTAGTAGCCATTGATTATAGTTACCTAGATCCGCTATTTTATTCAAGGTTTGCAAAATGGTAATCTTCTAATTCTTTCTCTGTTATTTGTTAGCTGGGATACTTTGATAAAAATAAACCTTGTATAGGAAAAGCAGGTAGGACACTTGATTCTTTCTCTAATTACCAGCTTTCAGAAAAAAATTGAGAATTCGTTCTTTAGCATACTTCAAGTTTGTCACTGACTTTTTTCCCTTTTTTTTAAATTGAAGTATAGTTGGTTTAAAATATTATATTAGTTTTAGGTGTACAACATACTGGTTCAATGTTTTTATAGATTATACTCCATTTAAAGTTATTACAAAATAATGGCTATATTTCCCTGTGCTGTACAATATATCCTTGTTGTTTATCTATTTTATACACAGTAGTTTGTACCTCTTAATCCCATACTCCCCCTTCCTTCTCCCTACTGGCAACCACTAGTTTGTTCCTGTATTTGTGAGTCTGTTTCTATTTTGTTATATACATTTTTTTTTTTAGATTCCATGTATAAGCGATAACAGAGTATTTGTCTTTCTCTGTCTGACTTATTTCACTAAGCGTAATACTCTCTAGGTCCATCCATGTCGTTGCAAATGGCAGTGCTTCATTCTTTTTTATGGCTGAGTAATATTCCTGTGTGTGTGTGTGTGTGTGTGTGTGTGTGTGTGTATAAATATATATATCTCACATCTTCTTTACCCATTTATCTGTTGATGGCCACTTAGGTTGCTTCCATATCTTGGCTATTATAAATAATGCTGCTATGAACATTGGGATGCATGTAACTTTTCGAATTAGTGTTTTCATTTTCTTCTGATATATACCCAGGAGTGGAATTGCTGAATCATATGGTAGTTCTGTTTTTAGTCTTCTGAGGAAACTTCATACTGTTTTCCATAGTGATTCCACCAGTTTACATACCCACCAACATAATATGAGGGTTACCTTTTCTCTACATTCTCATCAACATTTGTTAATTGTGGTCTTTTTGATGATTGCCACTCTTGACAGGTGTGAGGTGATATCTCACTGTGGTTTTGATTTGTGTTTCTCTGATGATTAGCAGTGCTGATGTTGAGCATCTTTTCATGTGCCTGTTGGTCATTGTATGTCTTCTTTGGAAAACTGTCTATTCAGGTCTTCTCCCCATTTTTTAATTGGGTTTTTTTTTTGGATAGTGAGTTGTAGGAGCTATTTACATATTTTGGCTATTAACCTCTTATTGGTCATATCATTTGCAGATATTTTCTTTCATTCTGTAGATTGTCTTTTTTGCTTTGTCCATAATTTCCATTGCTTTTAAGTTTAATTAGGTCCCATTTGTGTTTTTTTCTTTTTAAATGGCACATGTTATAATTGATTTTTCACATTTTTGATGTGTTTTAACCCATAAATTTCATTATGCCTTTAGATGCATAAAATGCTTCATCTTGGTCCAGTGGGAGTCTCTTTACATTGCCTCCTGAGTCCTTTTGGCATGGCCCCAATAGTTTCTGATAGCTTCTTTACTTTCTGGTGTAATAAAGTGTTTTAAGCTCATCTTGTACATTTTCTGTCATAGATAGAATCTGTCATTTCTCCAATCTGTCTCCTCTAGTAGGAAAAGATATTCAGATAACAATTTGTATGCTGGTGGTGTTTCTTGGTACCAAGTTTGTTATATTATTTTTAAGTCTTTTAAGTGTACAATGCTATATGTTATAAATATGTACTGATATTTCCATTTCCAGTGATAATATAGAGGTTTTATTTAAATTCTTTGATTTTATATGTATATTTCTTTTTCTCCTATACTAAAAATCGTAGGTCCTAATGACAGTGATTACGTTAAAGTGATATTACTTTATTATATCATATTAATTATGTATACAAAATACATTGTATAATAGTTTCAGAATAACAATATCAATATTATTACTCATAATTTTATTACACCAAACAGTTTCAGAATTTCTTTTTACAGTTTTGGGTGGTTTTGTCCTTAGGGTACATCCCTCTAAAGATGTACAGATAAACTACCCTGTTTTAAATCACTCGAAAATGTTCCTCTCTATTGGGCTGTGCCCACAAATTTATATCAAATTAAAAGTTTTTTTCTTCTGTTTTGGGGGAATTTAAATGTTGTTTTCATTATTTTATTTTGCTTTATAATTGTAGGGACAAGGTTTATTCAGAGAAGTCTAACTTCTGTCCCTAACCCTTTTACTTTGTTCATTCTCGTCTATCCTTCACTTTCAAATTTTCTCTTTATATGATTGACATGAGGATGAATTAATTTAATGCATAGAAAGTGAATAGTCTATATTTTAAATATTCAGTAAATGGCAGCTATCATTATGGGGAAAGCATATGACACGTTATTGTCTTTGGAGTTTCCAAATTTAAATACGCTCTACCATACTCTTGAGTGGTAATTTTGGTCTTGATTGAACCCTGGTTTGTATATATAAGTAATCCAAAACTGCTTCTTCAGAAACATTAGGCTTCTGCTTCAGTGCAGAAGTGTTATGGCTTTCCTGTGGTGACATATAAAGGGGGCAGGAAAATTGCAAAACTGAAGAAAGTCCAAGATTCGATGTTAGAAAATGCTGCATTGGAATCTCAGATTTGTTATTTACTGGCTGTTTTATAGTATAAATTTCTTAGCCTCTCTGAGCCTTAATTTCCCACATATGTAAATGGTGATGATTATATCCAATGTTATTATTGCAAGAAGTAAATGAGCAGACCTATAGAAAGTGACCTACACAGTACCTGGAATATACTGGTGTTCAAGAAAAGTTTTTATTTTTTCCCTTTTTTAACTTAATCTATATGAAAACCATCCCAGCTGTGATTGAGAGCAGATAGGTCTTTCTCCGATCAGCATTTACCAAACTTCTGTTCTGTTTGCTTCTTCCAGAGAACTCATTCCTATACCAACGTCCACCCATTTTCGTGCTTGTGTGTACCTCCAGATTCACCCTCCACCGTTCTCCACCTTGCTCTTTGCCTCTGAACACTGACCTATATGGAATGTATCAAAGGGCTCCCATGTCCTCTAGCTTTCTGTTGAGGTCGTTCAATGGGAGTCCCAGCAGGAGATTGGTGAATTGATCAAAGAATTTGTTCCTCTAGCTCCCTTCCTGTAGGGGTGCTATTCCTTGACTGGTTCCTCTCTGGAAGTCCTGCACTGCTCCATGTTGATTTCCCTAAATTCTGCCCACTTCTTTGTAAAGAGTCCTTTTATTCAACTCCAATTACCCAGTTTGAGTGGTGCCATCTGTTTCCTGCAGGGACCCCGATTGATACAATTTCCAATCAAGAAAATAACAATGAGATTGTTAGTCTGAGGAGCACATCTTGCCTCAATTTCTTCAGTTATTCTGAAGTCCTAAACTCACATAAATTTGAATTATTGAAAAGCAGAATACCTAGACTTCAGTAAATTATCCAAAGCAGCAAGTCACTCAGTGAATTTTGCTTTAACCTCTACGCCCTCAGCTTTTAACCAAGGGTCAATACAGGAAATGGTCATATGCTATCTCCATTCCTGCATCTTCAATAAATGTACTCTTGAAAACACTGCCTTGTGCAATCTCCTCTCTGAGAATGTGTTTACTTTTTTATTTTCTTTCACTTATAAAATTCTGTTTTGTTGCCTGTCTGAGGATTCGCTGCCATTTCTAGTACTAGTTTTTTTTTTTTTTTTTTTTTTCCAGCCTATCTTTCTTAATGGTTTAAAGAGCACAGATCTGGAGCCAGACTGCCTGGATTGGAATTCCAGTGCTACCACTTACTACCTTTGCAACCTTGGGCAGGTAATTTAACCTCTCTGTGCCTCGGTTTCATGATCTACATCATGGAGGTAATAGTAATTCACAGGGTTGTTATGAGGATCCAATGAATTAATACTTAGAATTACTAGAATACAATACTGCTTGCCACTTAATGTTTGCTGCTGTTACTATTTTCAAAAATATGTTAGTATTATTATCATTACCTTCCCTTCCCTTGCCTAGCTCTACACTTAGGCAGCCTATTCATTCCCATTGGGAAGGGGTTGTTTCAGAAAGGATATAAGAGTCTCATTTTGGTCTTTCAAATGCCTAGCTCTCAGGGAAATAGAAATGACTCAGAGCAGATTAAAAAAATACAAACAAGGCTTCCTGCTTCTGAGACTAGAATGGTGTTCTTGAGATGGGAAAGAGAAGAAAGTGAAGGGAAAGGTAGGTGCAGTCGACATTAATTGGTGCCTGGAAGACATCCTGCCCCCTGACTTCACTGACCATGTGTGGGACTGAGGGCCAGTGGTGGAAGGAATGATACGAAACCCCAGCAAATCCGTGGAATGCAAGAGCACAGGAGACGCGTGCTTCCTTTCAGGGTAGAGTCCTTGGCAGAGGCAAGACCCCAAAGAAGGAGTAGCTGTGCTGTGTATCCAGGCAGACAGGGCTGGGAGAACCTCACAGAAATTCTCTATACCACGGCCTGGTGTAGTCACAATGATTCCTCTGCATCTGAGAGGGAGACCAAATTATCAACTAGAAAAAGGCAGGCCTGAAGGAGCTTTGAGGAGTGGAAAAGGGATGATTCCTGGTGATCTGCATGTACTGAAGATCAAGGATCAGATGGCATGATAGATGTTTCCACAGATGTCAGCATGGACAAATGACACTGAGGACCAGATGCCCCTTAATCCCAGACCATAGCAATATGGTAAGTACCCCAGGGAAAAATAGGGGGTAATCCTCGATTGACTGAAATTCAATTTCCACATATTTCCACTCTTTGGATCTTTAAGTAGAACCTAAATTGAGTTTCAGGAAAATTTTTGAAGTTCTTTCTCTTACATACTGGAGTTTCTAGACCAAGATTCATACCCATTATATGTAAAAGGATTTGTGGAAGAACAGTTTTAAACTGATGACTGGATGAGCTCTTTGTTTTTAATTTAAAACAATTTTCTTAAATTATATAAATCTCTGAACCCTTCACATGTGGAATTTGGCAATCCCATCTACTGAAACACATTTTTAAAACCTTATTGTGTAACAGTCCAAATATATATGTAAAGAGAAATATAATGAAATCTACCCCCCACATACCCATTTCCCATCTTCAACAAATAACAATTAAGAGTAACTTCTGTCAACCCTCCCACATAACTCCAACCCCCAAACCCTTTTATTATTTTGAACCAGATCACAGACATCTTATTTCTTTAGTTAAGTAAGTATCCCTAAAAGTAAGGATTCTTTTGAAGAACATATCTATAATATCATTAATCTACATAAATATTTGTAGTAATTTCTTAATATAAAAAATCCAGTGTCTATCTCATAAATTTGTTTTTATAAATTTATTTATTTATGGCTGTGTTGGGTCTTCGTTGCTGTGCGTGGGTTCTCATTGCGGTGGCTTCTCTTGTTGTGGAGCACGGGCTCTAGGCGCGCGGGCTTCAGTAGCTGTGGTTTGAAGGCTCTAGGGCACAGGCTCAGTAGTTGTGGCGCACAGGCTTAGTTGCTCCGCGGCATGTGGGATCTTCCCAGAGCAGGGATCGAACCCGTGTCTCCTGCATTGGCAGGTGGATTCTTAACCACTGAGCCACCAGGGAAGCCCATAAATTTGTTTTTACAGTTTGCTTTTTTTTTTGAATCAAGATCCAAACAATATCCACACATTACATTTTTATGGATTTCTCAGATCTTTTTTAAACTACAGCTTCTCCTCCCTCTTTTGTTTTCTTTACAATTTATTTGTGAAGAAATCGAGTTATTAGTGAATAATAAATAATAATAAATGAATAATATAGAGTATTTCTCACATTCTGGATTTTGTTGATTGCCAACTCTATGGTAATATTTAACATGCTCTTCTACCACTGTACTTCCCATAAACTGATAGTTATATCCAGAAGCTTGATTTGACTTATGTCAATGCTTTGGCAAAAAAATACTTCCTAGAATGTATTTCATAATTCCAACAGGAGGCACATGGTGTCCGCTTTTCTCTCTTTGTGTGATGTTAGTAGCCATTGATTATAGTTACCTAGATCCGCTATTTTATTCAAGGTTTGCAAAATGGTAATCTTCTAATTCTTTCTCTGTTATTTGTTAGCTGGGATACTTTGATAAAAATAAACCTTGTATAGGAAAAGCAGGTAGGACACTTGATTCTTTCTCTAATTACCAGCTTTCAGAAAAAAATTGAGAATTCGTTCTTTAGCATACTTCAAGTTTGTCACTGACTTTTTTCCCTTTTTTTTAAATTGAAGTATAGTTGGTTTAAAATATTATATTAGTTTTAGGTGTACAACATACTGGTTCAATGTTTTTATAGATTATACTCCATTTAAAGTTATTACAAAATAATGGCTATATTTCCCTGTGCTGTACAATATATCCTTGTTGTTTATCTATTTTATACACAGTAGTTTGTACCTCTTAATCCCATACTCCCCCTTCCTTCTCCCTACTGGCAACCACTAGTTTGTTCCTGTATTTGTGAGTCTGTTTCTATTTTGTTATATACATTTTTTTTTTTAGATTCCATGTATAAGCGATAACAGAGTATTTGTCTTTCTCTGTCTGACTTATTTCACTAAGCGTAATACTCTCTAGGTCCATCCATGTCGTTGCAAATGGCAGTGCTTCATTCTTTTTTATGGCTGAGTAATATTCCAGTGTGTGTGTGTGTGTGTGTGTGTGTGTGTGTGTGTGTGTGTGTGTGTGTGTGTATAAATATATATATCTCACATCTTCTTTACCCATTTATCTGTTGATGGCCACTTAGGTTGCTTCCATATCTTGGCTATTATAAATAATGCTGCTATGAACATTGGGATGCATGTAACTTTTCGAATTAGTGTTTTCATTTTCTTCTGATATATACCCAGGAGTGGAATTGCTGAATCATATGGTAGTTCTGTTTTTAGTCTTCTGAGGAAACTTCATACTGTTTTCCATAGTGATTCCACCAGTTTACATACCCACCAACATAATATGAGGGTTACCTTTTCTCTACATTCTCATCAACATTTGTTAATTGTGGTCTTTTTGATGATTGCCACTCTTGACAGGTGTGAGGTGATATCTCACTGTGGTTTTGATTTGTGTTTCTCTGATGATTAGCAGTGCTGATGTTGAGCATCTTTTCATGTGCCTGTTGGTCATTGTATGTCTTCTTTGGAAAACTGTCTATTCAGGTCTTCTCCCCATTTTTTAATTGGGTTTTTTTTTTGGATAGTGAGTTGTAGGAGCTATTTACATATTTTGGCTATTAACCTCTTATTGGTCATATCATTTGCAGATATTTTCTTTCATTCTGTAGATTGTCTTTTTTGCTTTGTCCATAATTTCCATTGCTTTTAAGTTTAATTAGGTCCCATTTGTGTTTTTTTCTTTTTAAATGGCACATGTTATAATTGATTTTTCACATTTTTGATGTGTTTTAACCCATAAATTTCATTATGCCTTTAGATGCATAAAATGCTTCATCTTGGTCCAGTGGGAGTCTCTTTACATTGCCTCCTGAGTCCTTTTGGCATGGCCCCAATAGTTTCTGATAGCTTCTTTACTTTCTGGTGTAATAAAGTGTTTTAAGCTCATCTTGTACATTTTCTGTCATAGATAGAATCTGTCATTTCTCCAATCTGTCTCCTCTAGTAGGAAAAGATATTCAGATAACAATTTGTATGCTGGTGGTGTTTCTTGGTACCAAGTTTGTTATATTATTTTTAAGTCTTTTAAGTGTACAATGCTATATGTTATAAATATGTACTGATATTTCCATTTCCAGTGATAATATAGAGGTTTTATTTAAATTCTTTGATTTTATATGTATATTTCTTTTTCTCCTATACTAAAAATCGTAGGTCCCAATGACAGTGATTACGTTAAAGTGATATTACTTTACTGTATTATATCATATTAATTATGTATACAAAATACATTGTATAATAGTTTCAGAATAACAATATCAATATTATTACTCATAATTTTATTACACCAAACAGTTTCAGAATTTCTTTTTACAGTTTTGGGTGGTTTTGTCCTTAGGGTACATCCCTCTAAAGATGTACAGATAAACTACCCTGTTTTAAATCACTCGAAAATGTTCCTCTCTATTGGGCTGTGCCCACAAATTTATATCAAATTAAAAGTTTTTTTCTTCTGTTTTGGGGGAATTTAAATGTTGTTTTCATTATTTTATTTTGCTTTATAATTGTAGGGACAAGGTTTATTCAGAGAAGTCTAACTTCTGTCCCTAACCCTTTTACTTTGTTCATTCTCGTCTATCCTTCACTTTCAAATTTTCTCTTTATATGATTGACATGAGGATGAATTAATTTAATGCATAGAAAGTGAATAGTCTATATTTTAAATATTCAGTAAATGGCAGCTATCATTATGGGGAAAGCATATGACACGTTATTGTCTTTGGAGTTTCCAAATTTAAATACGCTCTACCATACTCTTGAGTGGTAATTTTGGTCTTGATTGAACCCTGGTTTGTATATATAAGTAATCCAAAACTGCTTCTTCAGAAACATTAGGCTTCTGCTTCAGTGCAGAAGTGTTATGGCTTTCCTGTGGTGACATATAAAGGGGGCAGGAAAATTGCAAAACTGAAGAAAGTCCAAGATTCGATGTTAGAAAATGCTGCATTGGAATCTCAGATTTGTTATTTACTGGCTGTTTTATAGTATAAATTTCTTAGCCTCTCTGAGCCTTAATTTCCCACATATGTAAATGGTGATGATTATATCCAATGTTATTATTGCAAGAAGTAAATGAGCAGACCTATAGAAAGTGACCTACACAGTACCTGGAATATACTGGTGTTCAAGAAAAGTTTTTATTTTTTCCCTTTTTTAACTTAATCTATATGAAAACCATCCCAGCTGTGATTGAGAGCAGATAGGTCTTTCTCCGATCAGCATTTACCAAACTTCTGTTCTGTTTGCTTCTTCCAGAGAACTCATTCCTATACCAACGTCCACCCATTTTCGTGCTTGTGTGTACCTCCAGATTCACCCTCCACCGTTCTCCACCTTGCTCTTTGCCTCTGAACACTGACCTATATGGAATGTATCAAAGGGCTCCCATGTCCTCTAGCTTTCTGTTGAGGTCGTTCAATGGGAGTCCCAGCAGGAGATTGGTGAATTGATCAAAGAATTTGTTCCTCTAGCTCCCTTCCTGTAGGGGTGCTATTCCTTGACTGGTTCCTCTCTGGAAGTCCTGCACTGCTCCATGTTGATTTCCCTAAATTCTGCCCACTTCTTTGTAAAGAGTCCTTTTATTCAACTCCAATTACCCAGTTTGAGTGGTGCCATCTGTTTCCTGCAGGGACCCCGATTGATACAATTTCCAATCAAGAAAATAACAATGAGATTGTTAGTCTGAGGAGCACATCTTGCCTCAATTTCTTCAGTTATTCTGAAGTCCTAAACTCACATAAATTTGAATTATTGAAAAGCAGAATACCTAGACTTCAGTAAATTATCCAAAGCAGCAAGTCACTCAGTGAATTTTGCTTTAACCTCTACGCCCTCAGCTTTTAACCAAGGGTCAATACAGGAAATGGTCATATGCTATCTCCATTCCTGCATCTTCAATAAATGTACTCTTGAAAACAGCATCCATTATTGTGGCCAATGTCTCTGACATGGTGATGTGAAAAGAGCACAAGATTTGGAGTTAAAAGATATAGGCTGGAACTCCCTCTCTGTAATTTACTGGTTACCAAACCATATTTCTCTGAGCTTCAATCTATTCTTCTGTAAAATGAGACAAAAATACTTATAAACTTGTATTAGTGGGGAAAAAAAAGAAGAGAGCTTTTTAAACTAAAGAGTACCAGAAATATTCATGCATAGTATGAATATATTAAATTTCTTTAAAAATTTAGCACAGGCAAAGGTTTTCTTTGCTAAAGAACTATTTTGGGGCTTCCCTGGTGGCACAGTGGTTGAGAGTCCGCCTGCCATGCAGGGGACACAGGTTCGTGCCCCAGTCTGGGAAGATCCCACATGCCGTGGAGCGGCTAGGCCCCTGAGCCATGGCCGCTGAGCCTGCGTGTCCAGAGCCTGTACTCCGCAACGGGAGAGGCCACAACAGTGAGAGGCCCGCGTACTGCAAAAAAAAAAAAAAAAAAAAAAAAAAAGAACTATTTTGCTTTATCCTGTTAAAAAGGAGTATATGACTCATGATTTTTTTGCATTAGCTTATAAGAAATGCACAATTAACTGTAATATTTTATTATATTTTACTAGTATTTTTATACCTGTATTTACTTCTCTCTCCATGATTTTTATTTATTCTTATTTTGAGAATATTATGGTATATGTATATTTTAAGATACATCCAATTTGGGGGAAAAAGATAGGATCTAAACATGGTATATGTATATTTTAAGATACATCCAATTTTGGGGAAAAAGATAGGATCTAAACAAACAAGCCAATACAATTTTCAAAAAAGAATTTGTCCATAACTATTGCCTCTGGGGTAAAGACTCTCATTCATCTTTATGCAACATTCCTCTTTAATTCTGTACCCATGCAGTGTTCATGGTGATGGTTCCAGCCTCCTGTGTTCATGATTCATTATTTGAAAATCAACAAGATTGACATCTGCCTATCTATAAAAAGATGTAATATAAATATTCTATATAATACATATTATATATAGCAATCCATATCCTATAGTTTACTGGCACAAGAAGAACAGGAGAAAGGGCTGGAAGAAAAGGAGGAAGAAACGAGGTAAGAAGGGGAGGAGAAGGTAGATGTGAAGGAGGAAATTACCTTCTTCCTAGGAGTTGTAATATCCATTTCAAACTTTTTTCAATTTTCTTTCCCAAGTAAGGGTCTAAAATTATTACCATCAGTACAGTATATTCACCTCAGCCCATCAATGTTCTTCTATTGGTTCCCGTCCACCATATGAGTCTGTTCATGAATATTCTGTTCTTATTCTACAGAGAGAGGGGCTCAGTTCAGATCCCTCCCAGACAATCACCACTATTTCCAAGAGACCATAACCTTTCTCCAAGCCAAATCAAATCCAGGACTTGTGAGACACCATCGCCTAATTTTCAAATCAACAGGACAGAAGCTAGAAAACAAGCTTTATCTCTTAGAATAAAGTGAAATTCTTGAACTATAGAACTACTACCTTATTTCAGGCAAAAGAAAGATTTGGGGTGAGGAACAGGTATAAATGTGTCTGTCATCAGAAAGAAAAATAGAAATGTCTGAGACAGCTGTAAGTCCAAGTGGAGTTGGTAGATTTTTAAACACACTCCCCAGGCCAAACAAAGAACTTATTTGTGTATGGTGAAGTATGATTTACCAAGGAAGGGGGCTCACTGTCCTATCTGAAACATCCTTTTGAAAGACACCTGCAGCACTATTATGCAATGTAAAGCACCAGGTCATTAAGGGCTCCGTCAATCAAGTTACTGATTCTTCCAGATACGGCTGGTGAATAAAGAAGGCACGTCTCCGTTTCAGACTGAAAGTCACACTCCACCTGCTCCAAGCCCTGGGGTTTTGAAAAAAAGAGAAGTTAACCTAATCTACTTCCATACTAAAAGAAACATTTGGTTCTCAAAGCCAGACTTTAGGAGTTCTTTCATCCAAGCAGAAGCTGATTCTTCAGGTATGTCCGAAAACACTTCTGGATTCCTTTCTCTCTTCATTGTAGGATGATTATTGGTAGAAAAATATGGTACCTACTACCATATTTATTTTGGGGTACAGTTGATTTACAATGCTGTATTAGTTTCAGGTGTACAGCAAAGCAATTCGGTTATACACATATATACCCATTCTTTTTCAGATTCTTTTCCCATATAGATTATTACAGAATATTGAGTTCCCTGTGCTATACAGTAGGTCCTTGTTGATGGTCTATTTCATACACAGTAGCATGTATATGTTAAGCCCAAACTCCTAATTTATCCCTCCCCCACACGTTTCCCCTTGGTAACCATACATTTGTTTTCGAAGTCTGAGTCTTGCTGTTTTGTAAGTTCATTTGTATCATTTTTTTTAGATTCCACATATAAGTGATAATATGATATTTGTCTTTCTCTGTCTGACTTCACGTAGCATGATAATCTCTAGGCCCATCCATGTTGCTGCAAATGGCATTATTTCATTCTTTTTTATGGCTGAAAAATATTCCATTGTAAATATGTACCACATCTTCCATTCCTCTGTCGATGGACATTTAAGTTGCTTCCATGTCTTGGCTATTGTAAATAGTGCTGCAATGAACATGAGTGCTGCATGTATCTTTTAGAATTATGGTTTTCTCCAGATATATGCCCAGGAGTGGGATCATTGGATCATATTGTAGTCTATTTTTAGTTTTTTAAGGAACCTCCACACTGTTCTCCATAGTGGCTGCACCAATTTACGTTCCCACCAACAGTGTAGGAGGGTTCCCTTTTCTCCACCCTTTCTCCAGCATTTATTGTTTGTTGACTTTTTGATGATGGCCATTCTAACTGGTGTGAGGTGATGCCTCATTGTAGTTTTGATTTGCATTTCTCTAATAATTAGTGATGTTCAGTATCTTTTCATGTGCTCTTTGGCCATCTGTATGTCTTCCTTGGAGAAATGTCTGTTTAGGTCTTCTGCCCATTTTTTGATTGGGTTGTTTGTTTTGATATAGAGCTGCATGAGCTGTTTGTATATTTTGGAGATTAATCCCTTTTCGGTTGCTTTATTTGCAAATATTTTCTCCCATTCTGTGGGTTTTTTCATTTTATTTATGGTTTCCTTTGCTGTGCAGAAGCTTTTAAGTTTAATTAGATCCCATTTGTTTATTTTTGTTTTTATTTTTATTACTCTAGGAGGTGGGTCCAAAAAGATCTTGCTGCTATTTATGTCAGAGAGTGTTCTGCCTGTGTTTTCCTCTGAGAGTTTTATACTATTTGGCCTTACATTTAGGTCTTTAATCCATTGTGAGTTTATTTTTGTGTATGGTGTTAGAGAATGTTCTAATTTCATTCTTTTACATGTAGCTGTCCAGTTTTCCCAGCACCACTTATTGAAGAAACGATCTTTTCTCCATTGTGTAGTCTTGCCTCCTTTGTTGTAGATTAAATTGATCAGAGGTGCATGGGTTATTTGTGGGCTTTCTATCTTGTTCCATTGATCTATATTTCTGTTTTTGTGCCAGTACCATACATTACTGTAGCTTTGAAATATAGTCTGAAGTCAGGGAGTCTATTCCTCCAGCTCCATTGTTCTTTCTCAGGATTGCTTTGGCCCAGTACCATATTTAAAAATAAATAATAAAACACATTTCTGAAACTATAGCTAAATAATCAAACCCTAAAAATTTGATTGCTTGCTCATCCATTTATTTCCCCCCACCATTTATTATAAAAATTTTCAGTCAGGCAGCAAATTGAAAGAACCATACAATCAACATCTGTATACAAATCACCTAAATTCTACCATTAACCTTTACTAGACTGGCATTCATTACATACCTAGCTATCCATCCCTCTCTACTATGTATATCATCCTACCTATTTTTAAGGCATTTTAAAGCAAATTTCAGACCCTTATTATTTCCCTCTAAATACTTCACCATGCACATCATTAATAGAGTTCAACAGTTATTTTCTTTGGATGTAAAATTTACATACAATGAAATACACAAATCTTTACTTCTGTTGAGTTTTGATAATGCATACCTCTGTTGTAACCCAAGCTCCTATCAAGATATAGAATATTACCATAACCCCAGATAGTTATCTTTTTCCCCTTTCCAGTCAATCACTATCCCTACTAACTACTCTGGAGATAAACTTTGTTCTGATATTTTTTTCTGACAAAAATTAGATTTGCTTGTTCTAGAATATCATATAAACAGAATCATGCAGTGTGTATCCTTTGTATAAGACTCTTTCACTTAGCATAATGTTGTGGATTAGCCAAGTCAATGCATGCACAAGCAGTAAGTCTTTCCACTTTATTGTTGAGTAGTACGCTATTGTGCGAATATCAATTTGCTTATCCATTCTCCTATGGATTGACACCTGGGCTCTCCAGACTGTGCTGTTACGTTTCTTTTAATTTATTTTGGGTAAGTAACTGGGATGCTGGGTCTTAGCTGTAAGTCATTTTTTTGGTCATTGCTTTATGGATGACAATGTTCATTCTTTTTCAAAGTCTACTTCAGAAAATTTGCAACTGTAAAAGTGCATTTAGTGCCTTTGATTCCTAAGCCTATAGTTTTCATAAACATTACATCTACACACATTATACAACCTGCAAAACAATATGTTTTGCTTTAAATATTCATATATATTTTAAAGAGATTCAGAGGAAAGAAAAAGAACTTTTATATTTACCCCCATAGTTATCATTCTCAATAATTTTCACTTCTTTCTGGGGAGCCAAGTATCATCTTGCATCATTTTCTATCAGCTGAAGAACTTCCTTTTGCACTCATTGTAGTGCAAGTCTGAAGCTGATGAACTCAATTTCATTTTCTCTAAAAATGTATTTACTTTTACTTTGAAGATTATTTTTTCTGGATACAGAATTCTATTTTTTCCAGATTCATTGAAGTATGATTGACAATTATATATGTTTAAAGTGTATGTTTGCTATTCATATACATTGTGAAATTATTACCACAACCAAGCTAATTAACATATCCATCATCGCACATAGTTCCCATGTTTGTATATCTCTGTGTGGTGAGGATACTTGAGATCTACCTCTTTATAAGTTTCAAGTTTACAACACATTATTATTAACGTTAGTCATCGTGTTATGCATTAGATCTCTAGACCTTATTCATCTAATAACTGAAAATTTGTGCCCTTTGATAAGTAGCTTTCCTTTTCCCCCACCCCTAAGCCTTTGGTAACCATCATTCTTCTGTTACTGTGAGTTAAGCTTTTTTTTTTTTTTCCCTTAGATTCCATATGTAAGTGAGATAGTACAACAAGTATCTTTCTGTGTCTGGCTTACTTTACTCAGCATAATGTCCTCCAGTATTATACAGAATATTTTCACTGTGCCCTAAAAATCATCTGAGCTCTGCTTATCCATCTCTCCCACCAAACCCTGGCAACCACTGATCTTTTTACTCTCCCCATAGTTTTACCTTTTCCAAAATATCATAGAGTTGGAATCATGTAGCCTTTTCCGATGGGCCTCTTTTGCTTAGTAATATGCATTTAGGTTCCTCCATGTCTTTCCATAGCTTGACAGCTCATTCATTTCTTTTTAGCAAAGAATACTATTCCATTGCCTAGATAGGTTATTTATCCCTTCACCCACTGAAGGACATTTTGATTACTTCCAAGTTTTGGCCATTTGAATAAAGCTGCTATAAACATCCATGTTCATGTTTTTTGTGGACGTAAGTTTTCAGTTCATCTGGGTTAATATTAAGGATCATGACTGCTGAATCATAAGGTTAAGAGTATGTTTAGGTTTGTAAGAAATTGCCAAACTTTCTCCTAAGTTTCCATATTATTTATTTTCCATACTATTTTGCATTCCTATCAACAATGAGTGAGAGTTCTGGTTCTCCACATCCTTGCCAGCATCTGGTGTTGTCAGTGTTCTAGATTTTTGGCTAGATGTGTAGTACTATCTCACTGTTGTTTTAATTTGCATTTCCCTGATGACATATACTGCAGAGCATATTTTCATGTTTATTTGCCATCTGTGTATCTTCTTTGGTGAATAAATATATATTTTTATGTCTAGTATTACATTAGAATTTCCTTTTGGTTCCTCATAATAGTATCTCTCTTTCTACACTGACATTTCCAATCTTTTCATTTGTTATAAGCATACTTTTCTTTACCTCATTTATTTTAGTCATAAAATCCTACTTTCAAGTCTTTGCAGCTGTTTCTGTTCACTCTCCAACAAAACAAATTTCATCTCGTTCATTTTGAAAGCAAATGCCTAAAGGCTTGTAGTATAAAAAGCAATGAATATATCCCTAAAATTATTTCTAGATATTTAATAGCTACTATATATGTGACTAATAAGGAAAAAAAATTTAATGACTGGCTCCATATCCCACAGTTAGATCCTTCTGCTACAGCTGCTTCCAAATATCTGAGAAGATTGTCCAAGATGGCAGAGTAAAAAGACCCTGAGCTCACCTCCTCTCACGAGCACATCAAAATCACAACTATCTGCAGAACAGCCATCAGTGAAAAGGACTGGAGCCTACCAGAAAAGAGCTACAACTAAAGACATAAAGAAGGAACCACAATGAAATGGGTAGGAGGGGCGGACTTGCGCTATCATCAAATCCTATACCCCTGGGTTGGCAACCACAAACCGGAGAATAATTATATTGCAGAGGTTCTCCCATAAGAGTGACAGTTCTGAGCCCCAAATCAAGATCCTCAGCCCAGGGGTCCTGGACTGGGAAGATGAGCCCCCAGAGCATGTGGTTTGAAGACAAGTGGGGCTTACTTTTTGAGAGCCCTGTAGGACTGGGAGAAATAGAAACTTCACTAGGGTGAAGTGCACACAAAATCTCCCATGCACTGGGACCCAGGGCAAAAGGAGTAATTTGATAGGAACCTGGGCCAAAATGCTGATCTGTGGGGGAGATTGGGGGGTGCACAGCAGCTGTGGCTCACACTGGGGACATAGACTCTGGTGGCAGTCATATTTGGGAGTGTTCTACCTTGTGGACACTGCTGTTGGCATCGTGAGATCCTCCTTCTAGTTCATTAGCACCAAGAGCTGTTTCTACCCAAAAGCCTATAGGCACTAGTACTGGGGACACCTCAGGCCAAACAAACAACTAACTGGGTGGGTACAGAGCCCCATGCATCAACAGACAGGCTGCCTCTAGACACAGCCTTGCCCACCAGTGGGCAGGCACCAGCCCTGCTCTCCAGGAAGCCTGCACTAGCTTCTAGATCAGCCTCACCCACTACGAGGCAGACACAAGAAAACTACAATCCCTCAGAATGTAGACCCAGCCCACCCACAGTAGGCGAGACCCTACCCTGGGACCAGCTGGGCCCTGCCTACTAGCAGCCCAACACAAGCTTTGGGACACCCTGGACTCCATACCCAACTGTGTCAGGAATCAGCCCACCCTCACCAGTGATCTGACACCAGCCCCGGGATCCCTAGGCCCTGCAGCCAGACTCTAGGACCTGGATCTGCCTGTCAGTAGTCCAGCACTAACCACAGGATATGGCTTCACCTGCCAGGGGGTGGACAACAGCCCTGGGGTCTTCTGGACCCTGAGTCTGCCCACCAGTGAGCCACCATAGCCCTGGGGTCCCCTAGAGTTCTGCAGCCAGCCACCTCATGACTAGACCCCAGCCAGCAGCATCTTCACAAAGCAGTGCCTTGCAACCAACTGGGCCAACCAAGCCTACCAGACTGCTCACATAACCCAGAGCAGTCAGAACTATCAGAAAGAGAAATTAAGGAGACAATCCCATTTACCATTGCATCAAAAAGAATAAAATACCCAGGAATAAACCTACCTAAGGAGGCAAAACTAAGGAGGCAAAAGATGTGTACTCAGAAAACCATAAGACACTGATGAAAGAAACTGAAGACAACACAAACAGATGGAACGATAGATAGACTGTGTTCTTGGATTGGAAGCGTTAGTACTGTTAAAAATCACCATTCTACCTAAGGCAATCTAGAGATTCAGTACAATCTCTGTCAATATACCAATGGCATTTTTCACAGAACTAGAACAAATAATTTTAAAATTTGTATGGAAACACAAAAGACCCTGAATAGCCAAAAGAATCTTAAGAAGAACAGAGCTGGAGAAATCATGCACCCAACTTCAGACTATACTACAAAGCTACAGTAATCAAGACAGTATGCTACTGGCACAAAAACAGAAATATAGATCAATGGAACAAGATAGAAAGCCCAGAGATAAACCCACACACCTATGGTCAACCTATGACAAAGGAGGCAAGAATATGCAATGGAGAAAAGACAGTCTCTTCAATAAGTGGTGCTGGGCAAAGTGGACAGCCATATGTAAAAGAATGAAATTAAATCATTCTCTAACAAACAAACACCACAAAAAAATAAACTCAAAATGGATTAAAGACCTAACTGTAAGACCAGATCCTATAAAACTCCTAGAGGAAAACACAGGCAGAACACTCTTTTGCATAAATCACAGCAATAGTTTTTTTTGATCCATCTCCTAACGTAAAGGAAATAGAAGCAAAAATAAGCAAATGGGACCTAATTATATTTGAAAGCTTTTGCACAACAAAGGAAACCACTGAAAAAATAAAAAGAAAGACGACCAACTGAATGGGAGAAAATATTTGCAAACGATGTGACCAATAAGGGATTAATATCCAACATATGTAAACAGCTCATACAACATCAAAAAACAACTTGATTAAAAAATGGAAAGAAGAACTGAATAGAAATTTTTCCAAAGAGAACATGCAGATAGCCAACAGGCATATGAAAAGATACTGAACATCACTAAGAAAAGATACTGAACATCACTAATTATCAGGGAAATGCAAATCAAAACCACGAGCCAGCACCTCACACCTGTCAGAATGGGTATCATCAAAAAGAACACAAATAACAAATGTTGGCAAGAATGTGGAGAAAAGGGAACCCTCATACAGTGTTGGTGGGAATGTAAATTGGTGCAGCCACTCTGGAAAACAGTATGGACGTTTCTCAAAAAACTAAAAATAGAACTACCATATGACCCAGCAATTCTACTCCTGGGTATATATTGAAAAAAACAAAAACACTAATTTGAAAAAAAAATACATGCATCCCAGTGTTCATAGCAGCATTATTTACAATTGCTAAGGTATGAAAGCAACCTAAGTGTCCAACAACAGATGAATGTATAAGGAAGATGTAAAATACATACACACACACAATGGAATACTATTCAGCCACAAAAAATAATGAAAATTTTGCCATTTGCAGCAACATGGATGGACTTGGAGGGCATTATGCTAAGTGCAATAAGTCAGAGAAAGATTGTATGGTATCACTTATATGTGGAATTTAAAAAATACAACAAACTAGTGAATATAACAAAAAAGCAGCAGACTCAGATATAGAGAACAAACTACTGGTTACCAGTGGGGAGAGGGAAGGGAGGAGGGGCAATATAGGGGTAGGGGGGTAAGAGATACAAACTATTAGGTATAAGAGAAACTATAAGGATATCCTGTACAACATGTGTAATATAGAGCCAATATTTTATAATAACTATAAATGGAGTATAACCTTTAAAAATTGTGAATCACTATATTGCATACCTGTGACATATAATATTGTACAGCAACTATACTTCAATGAAGTCTGTAAACAAAAAAGCCAAATATCTGAAAACTTGCTTCTAATGGGATACCAATAAATATATTTTTCTGTGTCCACTAGTTTTGTGTGTCAACTTGGCTAGGATATAATACTCAGTTATTCAGTTAAACACTAATCTAGGTGATGCTGTAAAGATATTTTGTAGATATGGCTAACATCTACAATTAGGTGACTTTAACTGATGTAAATTATCTTCAATAATTTTCGTGGGAATCATTAATTGCCTGAAAACATTAAGAGTAAAACTGAAGTTTCACTAGAGAAAAAGAAATCCCACCTGTGGACTGCAGGTTCACCTCCTGCTCAAGATTTTCTAGCTGGCCAGCCTACCCTAGAAATATATTAACATTAAATAGACATATGTATAAAGAACATATGGAAGGGAGCCCTTATCTTTGTCTGTAGGTGTTGAGGAAAGTGTCCAGGAAAGGTTACATTGAGATTTAAAGGGATTTGAAGGTGGTAGAGATGCTCTTCAGCAAAAGATGGTAGAAGGGCAATGTGCAACTAAGTACGTACATATGCAAGACAGAAGAAAGAGTGTGGAAAAAACCTCTTTGTTCAAGGAAGTCACTACACTGTGGCTGAAACATAGAGCAAGATGAAAAGTGGCAAGAAATGGGACTGAAGTGATGGATTAAAACTTGGTAATAAACTACCCTGAAGGTCCTGCTGAGGATTTTGAATTTTGTTCCCATGGTTATTAGGAAACCCTAGAAGACTTTGGAATAGGGTGATGATATGACCAGATCTGTGTTAATGGGTAATGGTTTGGCAGGGACAGAACAAAAGGTAGGGATATCTGTCATGCTGTTTTTATTCTCACTTTCCCTCTAGATTCAGTTTCAAGCCCTTTTGACCAGTTTGATCTCTCATCAAAGCCCAAGTTCTCCATCTTTTAGAAATGCAGGTCAATAACAAGACTGGATGAATGCTGTTCAGGTTAAGCTTAAATAGTAAGCAGAGGTGGTTTGAGCCAGGTAGGTCCCAGTGGTAGGTCTGGGCATGGAAATTCCAGCATTTGGACAGGTCAGGGCATCAGAGATAATAATGTTTGAGAGCAAGTCATACAAAAGTAACCTCTGATCCTAGAGCAAAGGCTGTTCACTCTTTGCCCTCTGCCCTCTGTTATGCTCCCAGATCTGCATGGTAAGGACAAGGTTCTGGGGAATATGTCTGCAGTCAAAATTTCTAAATTGCACTTTGCCTTTTATTAAGAAAGGTATAGAGTTATCAGGCCTTCTGGGTGGTTCTTACATTATTCATACTTACACAGAGCATCCTAGATGACTCCAAGGCTGTGGAAATTATACCTGAGAAGATAGATACAGAGCAGAGCATGTACCCTTTTGTGTGTTATCAACAATTATTGCATAGCCCAAATGAGAGTGTGAAGTGGTAAAACAAGAACACTTTGGACGTGGGACAGCATGGGAAGAAATTAAATGGAATTACACAGGAAGTGTCCAGATTTCAGTTATTGCCAATGAGGGGAATGAAGAAGGTGTCAATTTTCATTCTGAGTTCCAATGAGGAATTATTCTTCCTACTGAAAGCATCAAAACCCCTCAAAGGTAAACCTGCTAAAGAGTGAAGAGCAGACATTTGAACACATACATCATAGGTAACATGCATACATAGAAATCAATTGATAAAGTCTATACCCAAAGTGAGCACTGAACAAGGGCTTAAGCAAAGATTGATAAAGAGATGATTGATATTTCATGGTTGAATGGCAAGGGAGAAGAACAGGAAGGGACATATGGAAGAAAAGGAGAAGAAAGTTGACCACACCAGAGGAAGAGAACTCAGTGCCCCCAGGTAAAGCCTCTGTCTCTGTGTCAGTGGGAGGCTTCATCTGGCCCACAGCCCAGTCTCTGACCTTGAAGGTTTGTTCCTGCATCAGTCACGAGAGCAGACTGCCAAAATGCCAGCATTGCCAGATCTCAAGACGACTACCTTATGCCAATGTTCTCTGTAAATCTTTGTAGCCAGCACATTCTATCAGCTTCCCTTCAGTGGTTACTGTCAAAAATATAAAGCCCCATAGTTTTATCTCTGCTTACTCATATTTGCATCCGCTTACTGCTCTGATTTTCTCACTCCTGGTTTCAGTCTTACTGCTCCTCTGTCTTTCAAACGTTCCCAGTAAGACCTCTGGAATCCTCCATTACAAACAAATTCTCCCATATTCAGCTTATAATCTATTAATCCTTCCACCTTCCCCACTGAAAATACGGTTTTCCTGTTAGCCCTCTGAAATAAGAGCTGCTCATTCTTCCACATTTCACCTTGTTTGGTGTCAGGAGGTAGGTTTGATGTCTTCTTTGATTCTCAATGCTACTTCGAGATTTTTGTTCACCTATTGTAAAAACTGCTATCCCTACAACCTCTGTCCTCACCCATCACTGTCTTCTTTTGGCTTCAGGGGCCCTCCCCTTCATTCATTGTGGATTCTGGACCCACATAAATTTCTATGTCATGAGAATGTCTTTAATTTCCATGTTGATGAGCCATCCAGCATCTCATACCATTAGCCCTGTGGCCTTCAACTCCACTCCATCTCACTTCAATCTAGTCATTCACTTTTGTGGCCATTCCTCAGACCTTGCCATCATGTGGAATGCTCCTCCTCGTGAAATATAAAGAAATATAAAGTTTCAATTTCTCACATAAATCATCTTCCAGGTCCCTCAATATCTTATTCTGATCTCAAATGTCCTTCAACCTATTTGGTACCTTAAATCATTCATATCTTCCCATTCTATCAATTGTGTTCTAATCTCTCATCTTTTTCTACCCAACCCAGGTCCCATAATGGACCCTCAACTACTTTCTCAGTTCTTTTCTCCCATCTTTCACTTTATCCATCTAATACATACCTACATTTGGTTTAGTATTTTTTCATTTTTTTTCTCCACTTCTATACTTTAATTGTTTAGTGCTTCTAGAAAAAGCAGGCAATGATGCAGACTGAGAACTCTACAAATTCATGCTCTCCAAATTGACCCAAGAGTGGTTCATCAGTCTCCTTATCAGCTCTTGCTCATTTCCCCTTTCTGTTTCTCACTGATGCTCTTTTTAACCTCCCCTCATCTCCACTGCCCCACCCAACACCCGCCTTCTTCATTCTTAGCAATGGTCTTGTGCCTTTCAAGAGTTCTAGAAAACGGAGTCTTCTCAATCCCTCTACCTACCTTATCTACACTCACACCAACTGCTCTCCTGCCATGTAAAAGATTGAGTTGTCCTTCCTCTTGATCACAGCCAACCACTCATCTGAGTCCTGAGTACATCCTCCTCTAGTTCAACTTGCACTTGACTTTTTCAATGGCCCCCTTCCCTCCTGAATTACTTTCATTCCTTCTCCCCAGCCAATAAACATTTTCAAGTTTTTCTCATCCAAAAAAAAGTGAGATTACCTCTTCAATCTTATAGATCCTTTTAATGACTGTCCGATCTGGCTCCTCCTCTTCTAAATCCAAACCGCTGAAACTCCTCAAAAAAAAAAAAAACCAAACCAGACTTCTACTTCCTCACTTTCCACTCACTCTTCAAGACACTGCCACGATGCTACTAAAACTAGCAAGAGCTAGTTATCAATATCTTTGAATTGTTAAATACCTTGTATATCTCTCAATAATTCCAGAATATGTGTGTGTGTGTACCTCCTATCCACACCTCTTCACAAAACTCCAGATTAATATTCAGTACTGGAAAAGTCCTTCAGCGTGTCCCACAAGCACCTCAATGTCAACAGGTACAAAAGTGAACTTATCAGTTCTCTGTTTGAGCCACATCCTCCTTCAGCTTTGCCCATCACAGATGCCGGCACTGCCATTCACAGTCACTGAAGACTAAAACCTAGGAGGCACTTTGACTAACCCACAATCAAGATGCCAATTTGCCATCCTCAATATTTCCATGATATGCTCTCTCTTTTCTACCTCAAATAGCTATTCAAGTTTGTATCCTCATTGTGTTTCACCTATAACACTTCAACAACCCATCTTTGGTTTCTTTGTCTCCAATCTTGCCTGCTACAGTCCATACTGCAGAGTAACCTTGCTGAAAATGCAGATGTGATAATGCCATTTCTGTGATTAAACTCTTCAGTGGTTCCTACAGATATCCTTCATGATCTAGCCCTCGAACAGAATTTTCCCCCATTTCCAGCTTAGTACTTTTCATTCAACAACATCAAATTGCTTATAGCTCCCCCTATACAGTGTTATATTTCTAACTTTGATTCTTTAATTGTACTGAGCTCTCTGCTGAAATGCTCTTCCCCAGCACTTGTCTTTGCCTAACTTACTTTCAAACTTTTAATTTCAAATTCTATATTATTTCCCTCAGAATGAATTTCCAAAATGATTTATCTGTTGTGTCTTCATATATCCTATACATACCTCCACTAAAATGGCCATGGTCAAGACAACTCTATTTTGCCAAATCCAGCAATCAATTGCTCATTATCATGTTCATTAAACTCTGCAACCTTTGGAAGAAAATGGCCATTTTTCCTTTTTTGAGACACATTCTTCTCTTGGCTTTTGCAACATCAGTCTTTTTTCCCCTGACTGATGGTGCTCAGTTTCTTTTGTAAGTCACTCCTTATGGCCTCTAGTATGCATGCTGGAATGCCTCAGAGCTCAATCTTTAGCCCTTTTCTCTTCTATATCTAAAGATATTTCTGAGCAATATCATTCACAACATTTAGATACCAAGTATATTTACTGCCTCTTACATCTATATCTCGTGTGTTGACCTCTCCCCTGAGCTTCAGACCTGGATATTTAATTGCCATCTCAAACTTAACAAGTTCCTAAAAGCACTCTTGATTCATAATCTCCTTCTCCAGTCTTGCCTATCTAAGTTAATGGCTCAGCCCCAAACCTAGCGGCTGTCATTGGACATTCCACGTCTCTTACTCTTCTCTCCAAATATATCTTAAATCTGACCACTATGCATTATCTCCACTGCTACATACCAGTCCTGGTCGCCATCTTCTTTTATCTGCAATGGCCTCCTACCTGTCTCCTTGTTTCCATCTTGGCCCCTGCTGTCCGTTCTCTGCCTTGCATAAAGTTAAATTAAATCATACATTAGGTTGTATAAAACCCTTGCATAAAACACTCCAATAGCTTCTAATTTTACTTAGAATAAAAACCAAACTCCTTAATCATGACCTGCACAGCCCCAGTGGTCTGGCCCCTTCCTCTGTCCTTGACCTTATTTCCCTGCACTAGTTTCCACATTTGCTAGGCTCTAACCACACTAGCCTTCTTTCTGTTCCTTTCCCCTCTCTTCCCATACCTTCCTACCTCAACTGCCTTCGCATTTGTGTTCCTTCTTTCTGGCATAATTTTCCTTCTCTTCATTGTATCCCTGTCCTAACTACTCTTTCTAAAATACCTCAACCCTCTACTCCATTCAGCCTCTATTCAACTATCACCATATTTGTCTATATAACACCATGCTCTGAAATAATCATATTTCTAATCACATTTGTATGTTTCCTTATTTAATTTTTGTTAAGATCTATGTGAGCAAGGATCTTATCTGTCTTGTCACTGCTGTATCCGCAGGGCCTAATGCCTGGAATATTGTAGGTATAAGTGCTTTCCCCTCTGACCCTTCACACGATAGATCCTGAGTTTCTTGAAGCCACCCTAGTGACTTTAGCACAATGCCTGACACACAAGGTTGCTGAAATGTTAATTAAATGAATGAGTGAATGAATACACAAACATGAGTAAACTTATGCTAGCTACACTGGCTTCATATTTTCACTTGTCACTCAGAAAAAGAAAATTGGGAGGTGACACCAGAACTCACTGTAACTTATGGTATATCATATACAAGCATGCCCAAGTCAACTGTGAATTAGCCATATAGTTCTCATTCCAGGATGAGGATTTAATCACATTGAATCCCTTTGTTGTCTGTTGTAAAACTCTGAATTAGAAAATGTCTGCAGACAGAGGGATAGAGAGACATCTGGTTTGGGAGGTTTATGCCTTGCCTTGGCTACTCTGGGTCGCAGAGATGGCTAACCACATAAACATCTTCCTCATAGAAGGCTGAGTGAAATCCATGCCTGCCACAGTGCCATGTCTTATCATTTCACTGAAGTTATCCATTTGTGAGTCCAATGGACTGGTTACATTCTTTTGTTACTTGTTTTCCTCTGGTTGATGCTTTTTAATCTAAAGAGTAACCATGAATAACCACTGTGGTGGTTCCACACCCATCGGAGAGGTTATCCAAGGAGATATAATTTGGAGAAAAAGAAATAATTTGGCACCTAGGTCCATCCCTTGGATAGGGAAAAAGCAGTGGAAACATATGGAAAAATTGCCAGGAAAACCCCATTTTCCATAATCAACAAGTTGACCAGAAGTTTGCCTTGGGTTTACTAGAGCACGCTAATTTCATGACAAGAATTTCCTTCCTAATTAGTCTGAAGGGGAGGAAGAGAGTCCTTTTTCACAGCCCTTGGTGAGTCTTTCATCCACACCATGCCTGCTTATGGACTTGAGAGAAGATCTCATCATTTTGTGGATTTTGCCCAGTTGGAAGGAGGCAGGGTCATGTGGGGGAAAGCCTTGATGTGTGGGTGTCAGCGAGGTGCTAATTAGAACCTTCTTGAGTAGTCATCTCTGTCCCCATTAAAGGTAACTCTATTCTTCTAGTTCCAGTTCCAAAAGCCTTGGAGTCATCCTTGGTTCCTCTCTTTTTCTCATACTCCTTATCCCATCCATCTGCAAATACTATCGGCTCTACCTTTCAAATATGTCACAAGTCCAACCATTTTTTCTCTCTTAGCCGCCACTTAAGTCTAAGCAACCATCCTGTCTTACCTGGATTATTGCAAAAGGCTGGTACACAGTCTCCATGCTCTTAGCAGACACAGTGATCTTTTTCAAGCACAAGTCAGATCATGTCACTCTTCTTAAAACCCTCCAGTGGCTTCTATCCCACTCAGAATAAAAGCCAACATCTTTACAATGGTCTACATAGCCCTAGATGCTCAGGCCCCTATAATCTCTTTGATCTCATCTCCTACTTGTCTCTTGCTCATTCACTCCACTCCAGACTCTCTGCCCCTTGTTGTTCTTCAAACACACCAGCCATACTCCTACCTCAGGGCCTTTGCACTTACTATTTATTTCTGCCAGAAATACTCTTCCCCAGAGGTCAGCAAGGCTCACTCCCTCATCTCTTTTATGTCTTTACTCAAAGCCTCTGCCTTGGTGAGACCCTTCCTATTGGATGGACAAATGTCCATTATCCTACAAACACTCCCCTTTCTATGCTTTTTTGTTCATAGAACTTCTCTCCATCTGGCATATATATTCTATTTATTGTTTATAACTCCCAAGAGAATGTTATTTTCCACAAAGGCATTGGTTATATGTGTTTTGTCTGATTCTGTACCCTCAACACCCAGAACACTTGTAACAGACGAGGCAGCCAATAACCCCTTATTGAATAAATGAACCCTCTGAGGACTGAATGGAATAATGTATGTAGCATACATAGCAAATGGTAAGTGTCCAAAAAATATTAATTTCTATCCTCATCCCCTCTCATATTGACTACAATATCTGCCATAGTGATTGTTTAGAATGGCATATCACTATGGAAACATAAAAATATTCCCAAAGGAATTTGTCTTAATCATAGATGAGTGATTTATATGGCATTATTTATAGAATCAAAGGCCATCCAGATATATTCTTTGGTCAAAATAATAAGACATTGATAAATTTATATGTAATCCAGCCTGCATGAGTGCTAGCAGTGACAAATAATAAATAAAAAGTTCAAATATCTAGACTTTACTGAGAATGAGAGGAAAAAACTTATGGGTAATTTTCATATTACACGGTAAGAAGGAAAATACGTGGGTTCAACCCCCAGCCTACCTCTCTCATTGGCTGTGTTCCTTGGGCAGGAAATTTTAGATTCTCAGAGCCTTAGCTTTTTCATTTAGAGGATGGGAGTATGATATTCCCCTTCTTGGGGTGTTTCAGGGATTACAGAAATAACACATGTGAAAGGATGTATCCCAGAGTTTACTGATGGAAAACAACAGAAGTTAATTTTCACTAACCAAAAGTCTTGTCCTGATCCTATTTTTTCTTCATCTATAGACAACAACTGAAGGGCAGTATGGTCACCTAGAAGAGGGCTTGCTCTGTGTGTGCATGTTATACCCTCCCTCTACAGTAAAAACAGCTGAGCGCTTACTCTTGACCAGATGCTGATTCTCTCTTCTGATATCTTTAACAAGCGTAGGAGGTGTATATAGTTACCACTGTCTAGATGCAGAAACCAAGGGCCAGAGTGATTAAGTCCCTCAACCAATATCACACACAGACAGTAATTGGCTGAGCCTAGGCTCCTGACACTGTGCCCTGAGCTGTGTCCACTACACTACAGAGTGGTCAGTGTAGGAGCCAGAACCATCCAGAAGCCTCACAAGGCTGCTCTGCTTGTGGTTTGGTTTATTTCCCAGAGTATAAGCACCTCCAAATAGCATCTCTGAGTGATTCCTCCCTGTACTCACAGCACCTAGCACTGGGTATGGCACATGGTAAATGCTTGATAATTGTTTGCAGATTGATGGAATGAACACGACCTGAATTATTCATCAGAAGACAGGGATTACTGAACCCCTACAATGGGCTCAGGACAAGCCTCTTCAGGTTGCACTAGAGCAGCCTGGGAATCTGGACACCCAGCTAACCTGAAAAGCCTTCATGACATGGTCTGGGGGTCCAACTAACATCAACCTGTCACCTCCCCTCGGCCAACTCAGCACTTACTGCCCAGGGCCAGGCCCTCAACCTGAGAATGTTGCACAGATGATGCCATCCCTGGTAAATCCAATAGACCATTTCAAGGTACAAGAAGCTATTTCAGCTCAGGTTCTAGACACATGGCTGTTACATGATACCAGTTATTATGAACAACCATCATCATAAAATTGAGCTTCCATAGAGCAAATTATAGTTTTCAAAGTTCTTTCACATTCATTGCTTCTAATTCTCACAATAACTGTTCAAGGTAGTTCTGATTCACCCCATTTCACATCTGAGTGGTCTGAGTCTCAGAGAGACAAAGTATCTTGCCAAAGAAGACACAGATGAAAACAGTAACTTTGCTTATTTAGAGCCTGCTCTGGGCCATACACTCTGAGAAGCACATCACTTACATTATCCCTTTTAATCTTCGCAGTGGCCTTATGACGTAGGTAACACCGTGTTTCATATATTTCATAGGAGAAAAATGAAGCTTAAATTTCTCAAGGTTGCACAATTGCTAAGAGATGAGGCCAAGATGAACACTCAGACCAGAGCCTGCCCTTTTGCCCACTTTGCTCTGCTGCCCAGTGTGGTGCAGTAGTAGCCTAAGAAAGGAAAGATCCCAACTCTCACGTCCTGACTTGACAAGCAGGAGAAGTCTGGAAATCTGTGGTTTAATCTCAGGTACTGCACTCCTTCATTTTTCTCCTCATATTTGAATCTTGCATTTGGAACTTTCTTTGGTAACTCTGGGTGGAATTTCTCTAAGTGATTTTTCTTAAAAATTAATGGCTAATTTCACACTCCTCTAATTCATCTTATGATGATGAACTCACCTTCCTAAATACAGTTTTCACTATGTCACTTTCTAGTTCAACACAATGAATGGCTCCTTATTCCTTCCTATGTGAAATCCAAGTTCCTTACCTAGCTTTACCTAACCGTCTCAATGTATCATCCACCTGTTCCCATCACACCCCCTCTTCATCAGCAGGCTCCTCCTTCCCCTAAGAAGTCTTCTCTTACTGCCTCTTCCTGCCTTAAACCAGTGACTCTCAGGGACCATCAGCATTAAAAAAAAAAAAAAAAAAAAAGTTTTGGCAAACCACACACTTATTTTTTCAAAGTATGGAACTGGAAGAAACAGTGGCTTTATGGTCTCACAATCATTTCACAAAATAAAGAAAAAATTAAAGAAAAACACTAAAGGACAAATAATAGGATCAAAATAAAGAACTGCCAAAAGGAAAGAGAGGAGGAGCTTCAAGATGGCAGAAGAGTAAGACGTGGAGATCACCTTCCTCCCCACAAATACATCAGAAATACATCTACATGTGGAACAAGTCCTACAGAACACCTACTGAACGCTGGCAGAAGACCTCAGACCTCCGAAAAGGCAAGAAACTCCCCACGTACCTGGGTAGGGCAAAAGAAAAAAGAAAACACAGAGACAAAAGAATAGGGATGGGACCTGCACCTCTGGGAGGGAGCTGTGAAGGAGGAAAGGTTTCCACACACTAGGAAGCCCCTTCGCGGTGGAGACTGCGTGTGGTGGAGGGGGAAGCTTCGGAGCCACGGAGGAGAGCACAGCCACAGGGGTGCAGAGGGCAAAGCGGAGAGATTCCCGCACAGAGGATCGGTGCCGACCAGCACTCACCAGCCCGAGAGGCTTGTCTGCTCACCCGCGGCTGGGAGCTGAGGCTGGGGCTTCGGAGGTCAGATCCCAAGGAGAGGACTGGGGTTGGCTGTGTGATCACAGCCTGAAGGGGCTAGTGCGCCACAGCTAGCCAGGAGGGAGTCCGGGAAAAGGTCTGGAGCTGCCCAAGAGACTTTTTCTTGCCTCTTTTTGTTTCCTGGTGCGCGAGGAGAGGGGATTAAGCGCGCCACTTAAAGGAGCTCCAGAGATGGGCGTGACTCACGGCTATCAGCGCGGACCACAGAGATGGGCATGAGACGCTAAGGCTGCTGCTGCCGCCACCAAGAAGCCTGTGTGCAAGCACAGGTCACTATCCACACCTCCCCTCGTGGGAGCCTGTGCATCCCGCCACTGCCAGGGTCCCGTGATCCATGGACAACTTCCCTGGGAGAACGTACGGCGCGCCTCAGGCTGGTGCAACGTCATGCCGACCTCTGCCGCCGCAGGCTCTCCCCGAACTCCGTACCCCTCCCTCCCCCCGGCCTGAGTGAGCCAGAGCCCCCGAATCATCTGCTCCTTTAACCCCGTCCTATCTGAGCAAAGAACAGACGCCCTCAGGCGACCTACATGCAGAGGCGAGGCCAAATCCAAAGCTGAACCCGGGGAGCTGTGTGAACAAAGAAGAGAAAGAGAAATTTCTCCCAGCAGCCTCAGGAGCAGTGGATTAAAGCTCCACAATCAACTTGATGTACCCTGCATCTGTGAAATACCTGAACAGACAACGAATCATCCCACACTGAGGAGGTGGACTTTGGGAGCAATGATATATATATATATTTTTTCCCTTTTTCTCTTTTTGTGAGTGTGTATGTGTATGCTTCTGTGTGTGATTTTGTCTGTATAGCTTTGCTTTTACCATTTGTCCTAGGGTTCTGTCTGTCTGTTTTTTTGCTCCTTTTTTTTTTTAGTATAGTTTTTAGCACTTGTTATCATTGGTGGATTTGTTTTTTTGGTTTGGTTGCTCTCTTCTTTTTTTTTTTTATTACTTAAAAATTTTTTTAATAGTTTTTTTTATTTTAATAACTTTATTTTATTTTATTTTATCTTCTTCTTTCTTTCTTTTTTTTTCTCCCTTTTATTCAGAGCCATGTGGATAACAGGCTCTTGGTGGTCCAGCCAGGTGTCAGGGCTGTGCCTCTGAGGTGGGAGAGCCAAGTTCAGGACACTGGTACACAAGAGACCTCCCAGTTCCACGTCATATCAAATGGCGCAAATCTCCCAGAGATCTCCACCTCAACGCCAAGACTCAGCTCCACTCAATGACCAGGAAGCTACAGTGCTGGACACCCTATGCCAAACAACTAGCATGACAGGAACACAACACCACCCATCAGCAGAGAGGCTGGCAAAAATCATAATAAGGCCACAAACACCCTAAAACCCACCACGAGACGTGGACCTCCCCACCAGAAAGACAAGATCCAGCCTCATCCACCAGAACACAGGCACTAGTCCACTCCACCAGGAAGCCTACACAACCCACTGAACCAACCTTAGCCACTAGGGACAGACACCAAAAACAACGGGAACTATGAACCTGCAGCCTGAGAAAAGGAGACCCCAAACACAGCAAGTTAAGCAAAATAAGAAGACAGAAACACAGAGCAGATGAAGGAGCAAGGCAAAAACCCACCAGGCCTAACAAATGAAGAGGAAATAGGCAGTCTATCTGAAAAAGAATTCAGAATAATGATAGTAAAGATGACCCAAAATCTTGGAAATAGAATGGAGAAAATACAAGAAATGTTTAACAAGGGCCTAGAAGAACTAAAGAGCAAAAAAACAGTGATAAACAAAACAATAAATGAAATTAAAAACTCTCTAGAAGGGATGAATAGAATAACTGAGGCAGAAGAACAGATAAGTGACCTGGAAGATAAAATAGTGGAAATAACTACTGCAGAGCAGAATAAAGAAAAAAGAATGAAAAGAATTGAGGACAGTCTCAGAGACCTCTGGGACAACATTAAACGCACCAACATTTGAATTATAGGGGTCCCAGAAGAAGAAGAGGAGACCCACTTCAGACCTAGGGACACATACAAACTGAAAGTGAGGGGATGGAAAAAGATATTCCATGCAACTGGAAATCAAAAGAAAGCTGGAGTAGCAATTCTCATATCAGACAAATAGCCTTTAAAACAAAGACTATTAAAAGAGACAAAGGAGGACACTACATAATGATCATAATGATCAATCCAAGAAGAAGATATAACAATTGTAAATATTTATGCACCCAACATAG
>NC_041222.1:18351426-18351799 GCF_002837175.3 Physeter macrocephalus
CATTAAACAAGATGGACTTAATTGATATTTATAGAACATTGCATCCCAAAAAACCAGAATACAAATTCTTCTCAAGTGTTTATGGAACATTCTCCAGGATAGATCATATCCTGGGTCACAAATCAAGCCTTGGTAAATTTAAGAAAATTGAAATCATATCAAGTATCATTTCTGACCACAACGCTATGAGACTAGCTATCAATTACAGAAAAAAATCTGTAAAAAATACAAACATGGAGGCTAAACAATACACTACTTAAGAACTAAGAGATCACTGAAGAAATCAAAGAGGAAATCAAAAAATACCTAGAAACAAATGACAATGAAAACACGAACCCAAAACCTATGTGATGCAGCAAAAACAGTTCTAAGA
>NC_041222.1:18352056-18377879 GCF_002837175.3 Physeter macrocephalus
TAAAACTAAAAGCTGGTTCTTTGAGAAGATAAACAAAATTGATAAACCATTAGCCAGACTCATCAAGTAAAAAAAGGGAGAAGACTCAAATCAATAGAATTAGAAATGAAAATGGGGAAGTAACAACTGACACTGCAGAAATACAAAGGATCATGAGAGATTACTACAAGCAACTATAGGCCAATAAAATGGACAACGTGGAAGAAATGGACAAATTCTCAGAAATGCACAACCTTCCGAGACTGATCCAGGAAGAAACAGAAAATATGAACAGACCAATCACAAGCACTGAAATTGAAACTGATTAAAAATCTTCCAACAGGGCTTTCCTGGTGGTGCAGTGGTTGAGAGTCCGCCTGCTGATGCAGGGGACACGCGTTCGTGCCCCGATCCAGGAAGATCCCACGTGCCGCGGAGCAGCAGGGCCCATGAGGCATGGCTGCTGAGCCTGCGCGTCCAGAGCCTGTGCTCCCCAACGGGAGAGGCCACAACAGTGAGAGGCCCGTGTACCACAAAAAAAAAAAAAAAATCTTCCAACAAACAAAAGCCCAGGATCAGATAGCTTCACAGGCGAATGCTAACAAAAATTTAGAGAAGAGCTAACACCTATCCTTCTCAAAATCTTCCAAAATATAGCAGAGGGAGGAACACTTCCAAACTCATTCTATGAGGCCACCATCACCCTGATACCAAAACCAGACAAAGATGTCACAAAGAAAGAAAACTACAGGCCAATATCACTGATGAACACAGATGCAAAAATCCTCAACAAAACACTAGCAAACAGAATCCAACAGCACATTTAAAGGATCATACACCATGATCAAGTGGGGTTTATCCCAGAAATGCAAGGATCCTTCAGTATATGCAAATCAATCAATGTGATACACTATATTAACCAATTGAAAGAGAAAAACCATATGATCATCTCAATAGATGCAAAGAAGCTTCTGATAAAATTCAACACCCATTTATGATAAAAACCCTCCAGAAAATAGGCATAGAGGGAACTTAAGTCAACATAATAAAGGCCACATATGACAAACCCATAGCCAACATCATCCTCAGTGATGAAAAACTGAAACCATTTCCACTAAGATCAGGAACAAGACAAGGTTGCCCACTCTTACCACTATTATTCAACATAGTTTTGGAAGTTTTAGCAGCAGCAATCAGAGAAGAAAAAGAAAAAAAAGGAATCCAAATCGGAAAAGAAGAAGTAAAGCTGTCACTGTTTGCAAATGACATGAAACTATACATAGAGTATCCTAAAGATGCTACTAGACAACTACTAGAGCTAATCAATGAATTTGGTAAAGTAGCAGGATACAAAATTAATGCACAGAAATCTCTGGCATTCCTATACATTAATGATGAACAATCTAAGAGTGAAATTAAGAAAACACTCCCATTTACCATTGCAACAAAAAGAATAAAATACCTAGGAATAAACCTACATAAGGAGAACAAGACCTGTATGCAGAAAATTATAAGACACTGATGAAAGAAATTAAAGATGATACAAATAGATGGAGAGATATACCATATTCTTGGATTGGAAGAATCAACATTGTGAAAATGACTCTAGTAATTAAAGCAATCTACAGATTCAATGCAATCCCTATCAACCTACCACTGTCATTTTTTACAGAACTAGAACAAAAAATTTCACAAAAGACCCCGAATAGCTAAAGCAATCTTGAGAAAGAAAAATGGAGCTGGAGGAATCAGGCTCCTGGACTTCAGACTGCACTACAAAGCTACAGTAATCAAGACAGTATGGTACTGGCACATAAATATAGATCAATGGAACAGGATAGAAAGCCCAGAGAGAAACCCACACACATATGGTCACCTTATCTTTGATAAAGGAGGCAAGAATATACATGGAGAAAAGACAGCCTCTTCAATAAGTGGTGCTGGGAAAACCGGACAGCAACCTGTAAAAGAGTGAAATTAGAACACTCCCTAACTCCATACACAAAAATAAACTCAAAATGGATTAAAGACCTGAATGTAAGGCCAGACACTATCAAACTCCTAGAGGAAAACATAGGCAGAACACTCTATGACATAAATCACAGAATGATCCTTTTTGACCCACCTCCTAGAGAAATAGAAATGAAAACAAAAATAAACAAATGGGACCTAATGAAACTTAAAAGATTTGCACATCAAGGGAAACCATAAACAAGACGAAAAGACAACCCTCAGAATGGGAGAAAATATTTGCAAATGAAGCAACTGACAAAGGATTAATCTCCCAAATTTACAAGCAGGTCATGCAGCTCAATATCAGAAAAACAAACAACCCAATCCAAACATGGGCCCAAGACCTAAATAGACATTTCTCCAAAGAAGATATATAGATTGCCAACAAACACATGAAAGGATGCTCAACATCATTAATCATTAGAGAAATGCAAATCAAATCGACAATGAAGTATCATCTCATACTGGTCAGAATGGCCATCCTCAAAAAATATACAAACAATAAATGCTGGAGAGGGTGTGGAGAAAGCGGAACCCTCTTACACTGTTGGTGGGAATGTAAATTGATACAGCCACTATGGAGAACAGTATGCAGCTTCCTTAAAAAACTAAAAATAGATCTACCATACAACCCAGCAATCCCACTACTGGGCATATACTCTGAGAAAAATCATAGTTCAAAAAGAGTCATGTACCACAATGTTCATTGCATCTCTGTTTACAATAGCCAGGACGTGGAAGCAACCTAAGTGTTCTTCAACAGATGAATGGATAAAGAAGATGTGGCACATATATACAATGGAATATTACTCAGCCATAAAAAGAAACGAAATTGAGTTATTTGTAGTGAGGTGGATGGACCTAGAGTCTGTCATACAGAGTGAAGTAAGTCAGAAAGAGAAAAACAAATACCATATGCTAACACATATATATGGACTCTAAAAAAAGAAAAGGAAAGATAGTTAGATACCTACGTATGTAATAGATATATATAACATGGAAATTAAATATAGTATAATGATCAGATTATATATGTTCTATAACACACACCTCTATACTGATGTTAAAATATCATTCTCATTTCTCTCCATTTTGAGATGGTTTGATGAATATTTCATCAGTGATCAGCACCAGCCAGAACAGAAGAATTTGGTCTCTGTTCTACTGATATTCAGGATGAAGAGCATACTGAATACATCTGATATTATTTCTTAGTCTTCCATCCTCTCGTTTTAGCTAAATAAGGTTCTTGAGAACAGAGACCACATCTTGTGATTTTTCTGCATTCTGCACAGGACTTAAGTAGGCCAGGGCCACTCAGAGGAGAGAGTGCAATATATGTGAGTTTGTATATAATCAAGACAAGCTGAAATAGTGCAGGCAATGCATTTGGGGGAACAATTACCTCTGGGGTGAAATAAGAAGAACCCAATTCAGCCCATATTAGCTTTCTAGAATGCAGCCTTCCAGTCTGACCTTTTAGTGACCTCCGACTTCGTAGAGCTTGTTGATCACCTGAAGCCTCTTTCACTTACTTCACAGTAAATCATTTCACTCACTGTCCCCACCACCCTTTCAGGGAGGGCAGGAGAGGTGTCCTAAAAGAGGCACGTCAAAGCATGAAAATACTTTAACCACAATCATCAGTTTGTGTTCTCTGTCAGAGCAAGCAGGTAGATTTTCCAGCAAGCCTTGAGTCTGTGTCTCTGCACAGTGAGAAAGGCATTTAGAGAAAGAATAAAATACTGCATGAGGTTCCTGGCTGTGTGTGGAAACCCACAAAATATTCTCAACCAATTAAACGTTTAATGAGGCCATCATGGAAAAGCTGTTGTCTCCAGTTGTAGTTAGTGTTTTCCCCTCATCAGAGCCTTCATTTAGGGGTCATAATGCCTGGAAACATCTTGACCACTCACCCTTTCCCTCGTCTTAATGGGCCTTGGCTCACAGAGCTCTCCTCCCCAACTCTTGCTTTCTCCCTCTTGCTGACCATGCAATATCTCCAGTGCCCTTACCAGACACTATCTTTGTGACTATAGATTATCATACTAAGTGAAGTAAGTCAGAAAGAGAAAGAAAAATACCATATGATATCACTTATATATGGAATCTAAAATATGGCACAAATGAACCTATCTACAAAACAGAAACAGAATCAGGGACATAGAGAACAGGCTGGTGGTTGCCAAGGGGGAGGGGCGGGGAGAGGGTTAGATTGGAAGTTTGGAATTAGCAGAGGCAAACTTCTATATATAGAATGGATAAACAGCAAGGTCTTCCTGTATAGCACAGGGAACTATATTCAGTATCCTGTGATAAACCATAATGGAAAAGAATATGGAAAAAAAAAAAATATATATATGTATAACTGAGTCTTTGCTGTACAGCAGTAATTAACACAACACAGTGGTTCAACTATACTGCAATAAAAAATAAATTTAAAAAATTATATTCATTTCCCAAATATGAAAACCAATATTCCTGAAATTCTGGCTGATATCTTGTAGACACATCAATATCATTATTATTTGCATACACTTGGAATAAAGACAAAGGGCACATCACACACACACACACACACAAACCAGACATTATCTAACTCCCACAACCAGCCAGTGAGATAGGTTTTCTCATCTTCATGTTATAGATAAGTAAACTGAGCCTCAGAGAAGTAAAGCAACTTGCTCAACGCAACACAGCGATGATGCGGTATGGTTGGGATTCCAACCCTGGTCTGTCTGACTCCAAATGATCTGCTCTTTTTATCTAGCCCAACACGTTGTATCAGGTGGCTCGTTATATTTCAGATACATAGACGATTCCAGTCTGAAGAAGAAATGAGCAAATAACCCCCCATCCCTGTGCTGACAGCCAATGTAAAGACAATAGAGATTAGTGGACCTGCCAGTGAAAAATATTCCATGAGGATCCGTTGTCTTTAAAACTGGTTCACACAGGAACTGGTTCAGGATGATTAGGAGGCTAAGTTACAGATGGTAGTAAAGCAGTTCAGTTCTGGTTTGAGTTAAGCCAGATCTAGGTTAGTCTTTATTCTACCACCCTCTTAGGAGAGCGACTGTGACAATTAAAAGAAAGACCATGGGTAAAAAAGTACACCAGTGCCTGACCCACGGCTGAAGCTTACTACATAGTCCTTTAATCTCACTGACATTCAGATACAGTCGCTCACACAGAACTGCATATATTTGCCCTGTTCTATCTTTTAGATGCCATGTTGATACCACATCGATTCCCATAAAATCACAGCTATTTGATTGTCTGGAAAGGTAGAAACCAGGAAGCCTGCATCCATGGTAGAGTCATGAGAGGGTCCAGAAAGTTATGTGTGTCTTCTGCTGTAACCCACTTTGGGACCACGTCGTCAAGAAAGAGCTGAAGGAGAACGCCTGCCGTGTCCAGTAGAAACCGTCTGTTACAATTGCCCTCCATAAAGTATTTTCTCCTACTACAGAGTGATTCAGGAGGCAGCCTCTGAACTGAGAAGAAACAGGTCTACCTGGGATTTATGGTTCGGCGTCCTCTCATCTTCTAGTCAGAGAGCTAACTGACTCACGTTTTCCTCCCACATAAACTGCCTTTGTTCTCTCTCTCTTAGGAGGCCTGGATCGATCAGGTAATGAGATTTGAAATGTCTGTCTGTTTCCCGTGAAGCGTCACAAAGGACAGCATCATTCCCAAAGACGTGTGCTCCTTGTGCAAGGAAATAAGCAGGGAACTTTGAAACCTAGTGGGTGAAAATGGCCTCAGTGGGACCGTTTAAATAAACAGCCACTGTGCCTCATTTTAAGACTGTTTCTCCTGTTATTTCTGTGAAAGAGCACCCTGCATGCCCAGGTAGCATGACATTTACTGATTCCGCCAAATCACCGATAGAATTGCATCCTTCAAAGTGAGAAGCAACATGGTCCAGGAAGAAGAATTATAGGAGAATTGATGAGACAAAAGTTGCTACTGCTAAGAGATGAGGAAAAATGATCGGGAATGTCATGAAGAAAAAGTGTGGGATTTGGGGCTTGAGACAAGTTACAACTCAATTCTCCAACAGTTACATAACCTTAAGCAAATTGCTTGACCTCCCTGGAGCTTGGTTTTGGAATCCCGTTCTGTATAAATGAATAGGATAATACCTATGGAAAAACATTTACATGAGCTCTTAAACATATATTTAAAAATCTAATAAAAATTCAGCAACTCAAACATATCAGCCTATTTGACCTAAGTAAACTGCTATTTCAATACACAGAGTTTATGGCAAGGATCTGCTACATTAGCAGAAAACACTTGTTCTGTCTCAGAAGGTTCTGGTTAAAAAATAGTTAGAATGGAGCAGGTGACATAATCTAACAAGATATTGGTAGACCAGTTCAGAAGATAACACTCAGCCCTAGTTAACAATACTGCATTGTATATTTGAAAAATGCGAAGAGAATAGATTTTTAACGTTCCCATCTCAAGAAAAATAAAATTTGTAACTATGTGAGGTGATGGGTGTTAACTAACTAAACTTATTGTGGCGATCATTTTGTAATGGGTACATATATCAAGTCATTATGTTGTATGCCTTAAACTAATACAATGTTACATGTTAATTATATCTCAAAACTGGGGAGAAAAAAAATATAACGCTCAGAGTTTCTCCTTTTGACTAGCTTGACTCTATTTTGATGCAGGGGGCGGAATTATGTGTGATGTATTTTTATACTATAAAAGAGCAAATAAGAGGGTGGGTTATTTTTCACAACTTATGCAATTGATTTCCTGTGGTATCTTGTTTTGTGCTCTCTCACATTTTGACGATAACAAACTTCTTTTTTTGTTTCATCCCTCTGGAATAACAGGATATTATCCTGGCATGTTAAAGAGGGACTTCATGATATGGGGTGCCTACATGTTTACACTCTTAAGAGTGCTAATTACCATTAGTATAGAATTATAATCAAATAGTTTTAATACATTTCTAGGGAGTATAGAGAAATACTTCCAATAATAGGAAATAATAGATGAAAGCAATTCATATATCAATGCAAAAGTTCTGTTTACACATTCATATTACCATAGTGCTAAAGCAAAATATAAAGTAAACCTATCCCTCAGCTCTCTTCATCCCTAGCAAAGAACAGAGATTTTACAGGAGATGGGGCATGAGACAGTTTCCCATGAACCCTGGGGACAGGTCTAAAGGAGAATTACCCCTGCCAACTCCTATGGGGCTTTGTAGTTTTCAAAAGGTTTTATCATACCGTCTTATTTGATCTTCACCACAATTTGGAAAGAAAGGCAATTCAATTTAAAGAGATGGAAACTGAGGCACAGGGAGGTTGCCATTTGCCCACCTTCACCCAGACAAGCGGCAGTCCCAGGAGGAGCCTTCATCCCACCCCAACCCCTACACAGGAAAGCACGGAGGAAACAAAATATCTATTGGTTGCTTATGTAAGACTCAGGAACTACTTTGAAGGGTAATTATGTAGCAAACATAAATGAAGGGCTTCTTGGATATCACATTTAGGAAAGAGGACATAATGTTATGGAAAAACTTCCCCCTCAAAATATGTAGAAACTCTAAAGAACTATAGGGATTTATAAATCTACACCCTTATCCAGTTACTGTTGGCATGAATCTTATGATAAAGTTGCTACTCTCAGAGTTTTTTTCCCCAATTCTCCAAATCACAGAGTTCTAGACTGAAAAAAAACCAAAAAACTTCTCAAATTTCAAAAGAGAGGACAGCATTAAATATAGACTCATGCGTCGCATGGGTTTGCAATGATTTTGAACAAAATCATTTTAAATAATATTTATGGTGTTGTTTGAGCGGACAGAATTTTAATGTTTTGCTTGGTGCTATCATTTGAAGTTAGAAGGGAATAAAAGGAAAGCAAGAAAGTACAGAAAGACACAGGATAATAAACTCTGAATCTAATAATAAAATTCAAGTCCAACATGTTTCACCATTAAATAAGCTAGGTACATTTGATATAATGGCTGAAAATTATGAAGAGTTGAGTCTTTTGCGGATAAAATTATGAGACTCTCAAAGCACGCCTTTGTTCTTCCAAGATGGTGGGAAGATGCACTCTGGGCCAAGTACAAGGTGTGGCAATGAAGAGCACATCACTTCCCCACAGAGGAGCCAAGATGCACAGTATACACTTACAGACAAGTAAATTAGGCATTGAGTTCTGCAACCAGAAGAGTCCTTACAGATCAGGAGCTCAGTTCCCATCTTTTAGAGGAGAAAAATATAAGGCCTAAAGTGGATAAACGCCATGCTCAATGTCCCTCACCTCCTAAATGGCAGAGATAGGACTAGAATCTGGACACCCAGATTCTCAGTGAATGCCTTGTACACTAGACCATGTATCATGTTTTCCTTTTACACTTACCTCCATTCTCAGAGTCTTATAGAATGAGCATGTATTGTTTTCATGATCAGAAAAAAATTTAATGAAGGAAAAATATACCAGAGGAAGCGCATAGAAGGTGGACACCCTAGGTTGTGAAGCATTAAGGAAGGAGAGGAGTTTGGATTGAGAGAGTCTAGATGGGGAGAGATGGTAATGGAGATGGCATCTGAGGTGACGGAAAGGTGGGATGGAGTGAGTGGTGGGAACACGGTGGAGCAAAGACAATAGGGCCAGAGTGTGTAGAAGGTACTGTGAACCTTTGCAGAAGATTGGAGAGTGGGGGTCTTTGAGGGATGACTCATTCCCCTTTGTGTCTCAAGACTTTGATATATTGGGGATGTTTAATATCCTGGAAGGAAGGGAGAAAGGGTGGGAGATGGGAAAGCAGGGATGGGGAGAGGAAGAGAGGGAGGAAGGAAATGGTAAAAATATGAGGATAAGGGAAGTTGAAACCACATTGTGGAGATTTTGCATTGTCAATTCTTGGAATTTGGAGTTCATTTATGAAATTAAATGAACGTACTGATATGACTTCTGATCAGGGAAGCTACTTAATTTGGATTATATTTTAGAAAGACCATTATAGCAGCAATTTAAAAAAAAAAGATGAATTGGGAGGTGAAAAGACTGGAAATATGGAGGTTTGAGATTTTTAGAACTTCTCATGCAGTTGTTTCTTTTCTCTTTAATTTTGATACTCTGGTTAAAGTTTCCAACACTCAGTTAGCAAACTGTTTTGAGCATAGGGGCTCAAAAGATATCTTGAATTGTTCTTTTTCCTGAGTGTTTTATAAGCCCTGAGCTGGCAAAATGTATTAGCTTAACTGATTATATTTAAATCTGAATCAAAATTGTGGATTTAAAAGCTGCAGTATGTTTTTTTTTTCTTTACCATCTGGTCCTGTACTTTTCTATTTTTTTATTTTTTAACATCTTTATTGGAGTATAATTGCTTTACAATGGTGTGTTAGTTTCTGCTGTATAACAAAGTGAATCAGCTATACATAAACATATATCCCCATATCTCCTCCTTAAAGTTGCAGTTTTTAAACAAAAAATATAGGTTAAATAAAAATATCAAATTCTAAATATGATTAAAACTCACAGCCTTTAAGATAAAACCACCCTGAAATACTAAAAAAAACACAGTATGCTATTATCAAAATATAGAGTTCATATAATTAAAAAACACACACACGCATACACAAAATGTCTTCCTGCACAGAATTCTAAAAGACACATTTTTCCAACCAAACTAATGACCATGAAGAACTTAAAGCAGACAAGTTCTCACTCCAGCCAGTGACCAACAACTCTGCTCTCCATCTTTTAGGACACCACAGATCTCATGGAGTGAGGTCTTCAGAGACAAAAATCCCCATAAAGCCAAAGCTACAAATGACCAATGGAGTACGGAAGCACGTAATTCCTAGTCTATGCTTCAGTTAAACAGGAGGGGGAATGATGGGCAGAATGTAAAGATGAAACCCTGGGCTCTTGGAGGCTGAGCTGTAAAAAAGCTCTAAAGTTAAGGAGAAGAATAAGGAGTGGCCTGAATTGGGGATGGTAAATAAGGTGGAGTAAAATCTCATGAAATAATGAAGTAACAGAAAAGGAAGGAGCAGACAAAAGCAAACCCATGAGAGACAGATCTATAGAAATTACCAAATCAACCATGGGGCCTTTAGAATGAAGGGATCATTCATGTGCTGCAAAAGATTAAGCGAATCTGCAAGAGCCATAAAGCCTTACTTCTCTGGAAAGAGAATTCAAAGCTGCACAGGAATTCAACTAGCGCACAGACAAATATCCGGTGACAGTACCAGGAGTTCAAAGATGCTCTTTGCCTGAAGTCCAGTGCATTGGGGGAAAATGGCTTAGGAGGCTTTAGGAACAAGATACATAAGAGCAACCCTATAAATATAACAAGGCAAGTGAAAGGTGAAGATCTTGTAGGAGGGAAAAACACACCTGAACTAACACAAGTCATGGGAACATAAATCGTCCAGGGTAAGTAATGATGATTTCATACCACCTTATTGAGCTCTTCAGTAAGTTGACTCTTCAAAACTATTGGAGAAGTTTTGCATGTGGTATTCTCCAGCCTAGGGGAAAAATGTGTTACAAGATATCTCTCACCCACTCTTTTTTCATCCAGTCAGTTTTCTCTTTCTATTCACATCAGGACTTATTGAGAACATCTGCTCCATTCATCACGACTCCACAGAAGCAAGGGCACTGTTCACCTCCGGACCCTGAGAACATCTTCTGTCTGTGTGCCTGAGATGGATGCCCAGAGCTTTCGGGGGAGGCTACTCATGTACCAGGTCTTTCCTTAACCACTGGGAGATACAAAAGAAATGGCATACAGAAAGTAAAACACGCGCACGCCCTGCCCCGCCCCCCCAACAGGAGTAAAAATCCACTGATGACATTAAAGGACTTTGAGTCTTCTTGTTTTGAGGATTCTGGAAGCACCTCTTTAGAAAAGTCACATTCAAAACTCATCCTCCAAGGCAAGTGACTAATTATCTTGGAACACAATGAATATAAACTGTAAAGCTGGAGTTCAGACTTAGGAAAGAGAGGAGATCGGTACATTTCTAATGTCAGGAGCAGGCAAGTAACTCAGCAAAACACAAAAACAACGAGAAACCATAATGGCTACAATTAACAGAGGCTACCCATGATGACACATCTGGAGAGGAGAAGTCAGATGATGTGAATAAAAAGTTCACTCAGGATGATGCTGAACGGTCAATGAGTTTGTATTTGAAAAGGATTTAAAGTTAGAGGATTAAGAAAACCTAGGAACCTCCATAGCAGTTTGTGCTGTGGTCAGAGGCATTGCTCATTGTGGTGGGGATTAGGCTCACCCCCAGGTTTCTCTCCGATCTGTACCCTCAGTGGGAGACACAGGGTACAAATTCATCATTACCATGGCCATTTTCTTGGCACAGATGGGGCATGGTGAAGGGTGTCAAGAATGAGGATTCCATGCTCAGGTTTCTTCCCAACCTCCTCCGTGTGGTGTCCCTCTCAGTTCAGCCAACAACAAGATGAGCAGACATGTCACATGCAGGAAATGCACAGAGGTTAAATAGCCTGCTGCCATCTGTCCCCCTTGGGGCGGAGCAACACCCAAAGCGTTTCCCTAGGCTGGGCAGTGAATTCACTCATCTGACATGGTGAAGAGCTGCTCTCCTGCCTGGGTCAAACCCTCACTCAAGGTTCTTTTACACTGACATTCTTAAAGGAAGGACTCTACATCCCAGAGATAGACATAAACCAGGAGAGACACCAGGAGTCATGCAAAAGGGGGATAAAGGTATTTTTCCAAAGACATATTTAGACTGATGGACATAAAGGATCACCCAGTCTTGCACACTGCAGGCATGCAGGGCTGGGCTGATGACTCATGTCACAACTCAGACAGGAGGCAGGTGAGGCCTCAGCAACAAGAGCCTTCGAACAACCAGCTGATTGCTGTTCTCTCCCTCTGAAATTCCCTTCCTGCGTACTCATCCCTTATGGCCCGATATTACCCATCCTTCATGGTTTAGCTCAAGTGCTACCTCCTGCAGGAAGCCTTCCTAGCTTTTTGCAGCCAGGTGACATTTCTCTCTCCTCTCAGTTCCCGTGACCTGTGTTTCTCCTGCAACACATGCGGCATCTTCACTAAACCCAGTAGTGTTTAAGGGCTCAGATCTGGAGCCAGACTGCTTGGGTTCATAATCTTAACCTATCTGTTGCCATTTCATTATTTGTAAAATAGGATAACAGAATCTACTTCACTGGGCTATTGTGAGGCTGAAGTGAAATAACTTTCTTAAAGTGCCCTTCCCCTGGGAAGAGCTATATAGGTGCTTAGCATTACAATTACTATTACTAGTGGTTTAAATCTATACTACTCAACCGCCTCTAACAGATAGTAGCTCCTGGAGGCCAGGATCTGTGTTTGATTTGTTTTGTCCCCCACAAACTATAGCACAGTGCTTAGGACACAATGACATGTATAAGTAATGAATATAACATTCATTAGTTTTTTTAGACGTTTGTATTTTAAGGGTAGAGTTCTTGGGCAGCAGGGAGGGGAGGCAGGCAAGACCAGGGCTGAAGGAACTGGCCATTCTCTATATCGGCCTCTGCCAAAGCTGCCAGGGGTTCAAGGAACAGAGTTAAATGCATTGGCCAAATTCAGACAAATGTCACCATCAAGGGGGCTTAATTCATTAGAAAGAGAGAGGTGGTGAGAGACTCGCTTCTTCAGAAAGAGAGACTCAATGTAAGATAGAACTAAGCTGTTTTGGACCTATTTATTTCAAGTCAACATAATACTATGTGTTTGCAGGGCCCAGACGGCCAGTAATATCCAGAGCAGACTGAGGTTTTGTGGTCAGAAAAATACATATCAAAACCCTGCCTCCACATGTGGCTAGTTATGTGACCCTGGGCCAGGATGTAAGCTTTTCTGTAAAATGGGAATAAGCATACCTAACATTTGGGACTGCTGGAAGGATTAGCAGTAAGTAGCCAGTCTAATTTGGACCCATAGCAGATGCTCAGCAATAGGCATTTATTCTTGTTCTTGTTATTGTTATACTTGGCAGGTTAGAGAGCAGCCTGTGAGCATAAGATTCAATTCCAAGTCCTAGGGATGGTGGGCCTGGAACAACCTAGGATGATGCTGGACTGGCCAAGGTTGGACCCAGTAACTAACGCTGGCAAGGATGGAGAAGGCAGAGGCAGGGGCTTTGCTCAGCCCTCCCATCTTAACATTTTTTTGCATACAAACTGACCACACACATATTCTGTGATCCATTCTCCGAGAATAGCTCCACCTTCATTACTGGCATCACCCAACCAGAAAACACAATCCTGTGGTACTTCCTTTGAAGGTAAGGTAAGCTGGGGGCTGAGGAAAGGATAGGACAGAAAAAGGAAAGCCAGTTAAAGAGTAGAGATATTTGGGAGAATGAGAGACCACTGAGTTGAAGTGGTGTAATTCCACAACAGCTTGCTGAAAAATGAGAAAATCATTCAATATACTTTGCCAAACAGCTGCTTTGATTTTTTTTTTTTAAAGCATGAACCAACCAAGTTGTCCAGCTGTCAGAATTGTGTAGCCAAAGCCACAGACTATGTTGCTCTAAGAAATAAAGGATGGCTTGAGCAGGCATGTTTAATAGGCCAAAGAATGGCATTAAGAATTCTAAAGGGAAAGATGGAGGAAATACAAATAAGCAGATTTTCCAAAGCTATTTCTGCCTATAGTATATTAGTGGAGGAACCCCAAATTCTTTAAGATTTATGTAAAGATGACACACATAGTCACAAACAAGGAGGGACCCCAAAGATAACACAATTACGAGTATTTTTCCAGAAATCAGATTGCACAGAGTTGGGGCTATTGAGAGGTTCTCAGAGCCAGTGATTTAAAGATATTATTCTTTTACTTTAGGTGTTAGTAATTCAAGGGCTTCTGGGCTTTTTTTCTCTACCTTTTCTTCTAAGAAGAAAGGGGGCCAGGATAGAAATTAGCTGAAAACAAAGGGATGGTTCATTGCTGCCTCTTGTTTTGTTTTTTTTTGTTTGTTTGTTTTTCTTTTCTTCTTCTAAGTTACTTGTAAGCCTTTGCCTGTACATTAAAATACATCCTCATTTTTAACTGGTTGCTAAGAACTAAAACTGAAAAGGGAGGCCCAAGAGGGAAGACAAGCCTTTAGGGGCAGGATGTCCACAGAAAGCAACTTACCAAATTAGAGCTGTCTCCTCATTCATCTGCCAGGCCCTGAGGCCTTCGCATGCCCTAGCTTCACACGACTGCATATCCCAGGGATAATTTAAAAATATATAAATTTTACTTTTATCAAAGCAATTCATGTTCACATTTTAAAAATCAAATACAACTAAGAGGTCTATAATGAAAAAAGGCATTCTCCTGGCCCACCCCATGGTCTGGCCCCAGGCAACAACTTAAAACACTTGAATTGTTTCTTCTGGCATCTATCTCCACATCTCTCATAATATACTCTTAGTGCTCTTCTTCTTTTGAAGATATTGTTTGTTAATTTCCTGGCATTTTAGTTGATGATTTAGCTCTCTCATATCACCTCACCTCTCCTTTCCATCCAATATAGATATTGTTTCAGTTGTTTATTTGGGGATAACAAATAACCCCAAAATTAGTGGCTTAAGGAAATAGCAATTTATTATTTTTTGTGATGCTCTGCATCAGTTGGGTGTTCTTCTGGTTTCACTTATGTAACTGCATTCAGCTGGTGGACTGGCCAGGAGCTGGACTCAGCTGATCTTTCATTCAGGGCTCCTTAGTCCTCTTCCACATGCCTCACTTGGGCTTCCTCAGAACATGGCAGTCTCAAGGCAGCATTCCAAGAGGAAGCATTCCTAAAGCTTGAAGACAGAAGCTACAAGATATCTTAAAGTCCAGCTTCACAAGGCTTCAGCATTCGCTTCTACCGCAGTGTATGGGTCCATGTAAGGGACAGGGCAAGCTTAAACTCTGAGGGAGGAGAAATCAACTCCACATCTTGATGGGAAGAGTGACAAAGTCTCACTGCATAAGGCATACAGGATGAGAGATATTTGGAAATAAGTTACCACAGCTATATCTAACTCTGGTTAATTAATAGCAGTATTTAAGTTATTGTTTAAATATTGAATAAGGCAGAGACAAATTCTACAGGTATAGTTCCATTTTGCACAACATATTTACTTTTCCTAGAGTTAATGATTATTTTGTTTTTATGTTTGCTTTTGACGTGAGTGGTCTTCAGTGTACCTATCCTTAGTTTTTTTCCATCAGATCAATTGTGTGTACACTTTTCAAATGTAACAGACTGCCAGGAGAGCTTCTCTCCCAGAAGTTTCTATCTTCCATCCTCCTCCTGCAGTCTGAACTGGCTTTTCTCTAGAAAAAAGCTGTCATCTTATGACTTCACTTCACCACTTTCACCCTTTGTTGGGTTTCTGTTTCCTGAATGCTTCTTTCTTAAAAAACAACAACAACAACAAAAAACTCCTTTATTTTGCACATCTCTAATAGCTTGTTAATAAAGGTGGGGGGGGAAATAAACATTTTAAGTCCTTCTTTTCAAAGCATCTTGAATCTCCAAAAGATCTCTGGGGACCTCAGGCACACAAAATTGAAATTATGACTTTGCAACATCAAGTTTTCATAATGCTTAAGAAGAGTGGGGATGGTTTCGTGAGGTCAGTATAACTGTACAGGGAGCTCTAACGAGTGCAGAGTTTTAAAGGATATGTATAGAGTGGGGAAATAATGAAGGTGACCAACTGGTCAGAAAATAATAATTAGATTTACATGATTCTTACAATAAGTGTGAGGGACAACCAAAAGGGCTTACTTAGTTCTGTAAGATTCAAGAAGGAAGTATTGGAACTAATGGCATAATTTTTATGTGAAAATATATAATGGTATAATTATAAGAAAATAGATAATGGTATAATTTTTAATGAAAACTGAATTTCATTACCAATTCTCTTAAAAAAGAGAATATTTTCTATGTATGTACATCTTCTTTATCCATTCCTCTGTTGATAGACATTTAGGTTGCTACCATGTCCTGGCTATTGTAAATAGTGTTGCAGTGAACATTGGGGGTGCATGTATCTTTTCAAATTATGGTTTTCTCCGGATATATGCCCAGGAGTGGGATTGCTGGATCATATGGTAGCTCTATTTTTAGTTTTTTAAGGAACCTCCATACTGTTCCGCACAGTGGCTCTGCCAGTTTACATTCCCACCAACAGTGTGGGAGCGTTCCCTTTTCTCCACACCCTCTCCAGCATTTATTTTTTGTAGATTTTTTGACAATGGCCATTCTGACCGGTGCAAGGTGATGCCTCATTTTAGTTTTGATTGGCATTTCTCTGGTAGTTAGTGATGTTGAGCTTCTTTTCATGTGCTTTTTAACCATCTGTATGTCTTCTTTGGAGAAATGTCTATTACTCAGCCATAAAAAAGGATGAAATAATGCCATTTGCAGCAACATGGATGGACCTAGAGATTGTCATACTGAGTGAAGTAAGTCAGACAGAGAAAGACAAATATCATATGATATCACTTACATGTGGAGTCAAAAAAAAAAACGACTACAAATGAACTTATCTACAAAACAGAAATAGAGTTACAGATGTAGAAAACAAGCTCTTGGTTACCAGGGGGTAAGGTGGGGGAGGGATAAACTGGAAGATTGGGATTGACAAATACGCACTACTATATATAAAATAGATAACTAATAAGGACTTACTGTATAGCACAGGGAATTCTACTCTTGCAGTGAACATTGGGGGTGCATGTATCTTTTCAAATTATGGTTTTCTCCGGATATATGCCCAGGAGTGGGATTGCTGGATCATATGGTAGCTCTATTTTTAGTTTTTTAAGGAACCTCCATACTGTTCCGCACAGTGGCTCTGCCAGTTTACATTCCCACCAACAGTGTGGGAGCGTTCCCTTTTCTCCACACCCTCTCCAGCATTTATTTTTTGTAGATTTTTTGACAATGGCCATTCTGACCGGTGCAAGGTGATGCCTCATTTTAGTTTTGATTGGCATTTCTCTGGTAGTTAGTGATGTTGAGCTTCTTTTCATGTGCTTTTTAACCATCTGTATGTCTTCTTTGGAGAAATGTCTATTACTCAGCCATAAAAAAGGATGAAATAATGCCATTTGCAGCAACATGGATGGACCTAGAGATTGTCATACTGAGTGAAGTAAGTCAGACAGAGAAAGACAAATATCATATGATATCACTTACATGTGGAGTCAAAAAAAAAAACGACTACAAATGAACTTATCTACAAAACAGAAATAGAGTTACAGATGTAGAAAACAAGCTCTTGGTTACCAGGGGGTAAGGTGGGGGAGGGATAAACTGGAAGATTGGGATTGACAAATACGCACTACTATATATAAAATAGATAACTAATAAGGACTTACTGTATAGCACAGGGAATTCTACTCAATACTCTGTAATGGCCTATATGGGAAAAGAATCTAAAAAAGAGTGGGTATACGTATATTTATAACAGATTCACATTGCTCTACACCTGAAACTAACACAACATTGTAAATCGACTATAGCCCAAGAAAAATTTTAAAAGAAGAGAGAATATTTTCAACTCTGAAAAGGGCAGAAAATACGTGGATATGTGGAGACACTACCAGTGTCCACTGATAGCTCGTTCTCTCCTTCCTGATACAATGGAGGGTTGTGATTCCCTACCACTTGAAGTTTGGCTTGGCTATGTGATTTGCTTTGGCCATGATATGTCACTAGAAGTGATATGTATCATTTTGAGTTTAAAATAGTTAATTGCCTGTGCATGACTTTCCAGCATGATTTTCCAGTCACTGCAATCATGTAAACCCATTTTGATACATAAGTGCAACACTAAAATATAATTGATGCTATTTGTCACTGCAGCATAACCTAGCCTAATCCAAATAAAACAAGAAAATTGAAGCCAAACACAGGTGAAGTGATCATAAGAAAAAATTAGGATGTTTTTAATGTGTTTCCTGGCCTTGAAAAGTTATAAAGGGCAACATATATACTCATTAAAAACACAATCTTTGGAGTTTGAGACCTGGCTTTGAATCCTGATTACTACTTACCATATGGGTGACTTTGGGCAAATAGCTCTTTGGTTCTTGGATTCCTGATTTGTAAATTTCAGATATTCATGCCTACTTCATAGATTTGGGGGAAATTAAATTAGATAATGTAGGTCATGCAGCGTTTATACACGCAACTTTTGGAATATATGGTTATTGCTGTTTTTGTTGTTAAGAGAACTTCCCAAATGTAGCCTCAAAATTCTGCCAGAAATCTTATAAGAATTAAGATAGAAAATACTATCTTGCCTCACCAAAAGGAACATGCTGCAAAAATATATATTGTGCTTAATGTCTATCCCAAGTAGTTTTCTGGGTCAAATGATAAAATTGAATATTTGTGAACTCTAAGAGAAGAAAGATGAGAAAAAATAATATGTTCATGAAAAACGAGATACATCTTAAGCTTTCCTTTTTGTAGAATAAGATTATTGGAATGGTAGATTTGGGGGAAACTATATAGTGTAATTTGGGGGAAACTATAGACATAGTGTACCCGACCACACCAAGACATTTCACAATGTCTCCCTTTAGTAATTACAGATAAAAGTACAAAAATGAGGATATCCTAACAACAAAATCTAATAGATTTGTAACTGAAAGGGCCAATACTACTGTATGTCAAGGGAGACATGGCACAGGGCTTTGTCTTTGCACCACATTATTCATTCATTCATTCAAAAGTCATTTATTGAACACCTACTACCTAATAGGTGTGCTAGGTACCTGGGGTGTAGCAAGGAATAAACAAACTTGTGTTAATTTTTTTTTAAATTGAAGACTTAGATAAAGGCATAGAATGTTGAACCAAATCCTCTTTGATACAAAATTGGGCCAGAGAGTAAATGCATTGAAAAGAATAATCCAAATGCAAAATGATGTTAAGAGATTATAGCAGGAGATCAATTCTAGCATTTTGTTGTGCTACTCTCAAGAATTTATTTGATCTCTCTAAGCCTCAGCTTTCTTGTGGATAAAATGGAGACAATGATATCAGCTGGTTGACTTGTTTTGAGCTTTTAAGATAATGTATGTAAAGAATATAGCACTGCGCCTGGAATATCCTAGATGCTTAAAATGTAATCACTTTTACTGCTATGGGAATTATCTTTCCACAAAGAGTCATTTGTTCATGCATGCAAGGATTCTCAAAATGTACCAGAAGGCAAAGAGAAGTAAGGTGAATTGTTCAAGGTCAAATAATGAGAAACTGATAGTATCAGAACTTAAAGTCATTTTTCACTATTTCTGATTAAAAATTTAATATTCTCGTAGTGACCAATATATGATATTCAAACTCCTGTCATAAAGAATGCAGTTATTGAAACAATTTCAAGGTACAATAATTTGAGAGTACCAGGAGATCCTTTGGAACTCAAAGGGAAATTTTGTTATCCACACAGGAATTTCTGTTTCTTTTATTTTAAGCTAGTTACAATTATTGGAAACCAATATTGCTTTAAAAAAAAAATTGGTGATATTCCTTTCACGGGAAAATCAACCTACCCCAGTAAGAAAGTCCTTTTCTGCAACTGCACACAAGTTAGATGAAGAAGAGAAGTTGGTAAAGCATGAGAAGCCTTTCTCTTGGCCATCACAAGGGTGAATAGGCTGGATGACATGAATCAAAGTAATACTGAACATCTTACATGATCCTTATGGCAACCCAATGATGAAAGTAGTTAGTGTCCTCATTTATGTAGTGAGAAAATAGGCTCAGAGGGGTTAAGTGACTTTTTAAGTCACCCAACTCATAAATACTTGAAGAGAGACTCAAATCCAGGTCTTTGCAATTCCATCTCCCATGCTCTTTCTCCTCTTCCACATCGCCTCTGGCATGTTTTTCTGCCTATGATGAGCTGCTGAGTCCTTAGCATTACCTCAAAAGTACCTGCTCAAAAGGTATGTCATACTTGGCTAATTCCCACTACCCAGAGAACAGCCCTTTCTATGGGGTCTTTTCTTTGTTATGTCAATATAAAAATAGTGCAAAGCTTGGGAAATAGATTTTTAAGGTGTTAAAATCTTACCATCTTAACAATACTATTTTAATTGTGTTTACATGCATTCATATTTTTAAATAATTGTAATCATACTCTCTATATAATTTTGTATCATTTATTCACTCATTAAACACATATTTACTGAGTATTTGTTATGTTCCAGGCACCATTCTACCAGTGAGAACTACATACGGCAGAGAACAACAAAGTCCCTGATCTCTTTGAGATTACATGTGCTGGAGAAGACAGATAACAAACAGTATAAATAAGTAAGACATATTGTACATTAGATGATAAGTGCTAAAGAAGAAATTAAAAAAAAAAACAGGCAAAGGGGGTAGAAGTTTGGGTGGGGATAAGAGGAGCAGTTGAAATTTTAGATAGATTCCAGGAAACACTTTGCTGAAAAGTTAACAATTGAGAAAAGAGAGTGAGCCCAATCTGTGGTATGGCAGGCAGAATTTTAATACGACCCCATGGTACCCTTTGCTCCTTGGTTTGATTTCCATGATTATGTTATGTTATGTGGCAAAAGGGATTTTGCAGACATTGACCCTAAGACAGAACGATTATGCATATGGGCCTAACCTAATCACATGAGCCCAATAAAAGCAGAGTTTTCTCCAGTTGGTAGCAAAAGAGAAAGTGAGGAACAACATAAGGGAGGTTCTCTAATGCTCAGATGGAGGGGGCCACATGGAAGGACCTCGGAGAAGCCTCTAGAGATGACAGTGAACCCCCCAGCGAACAGCCAGAAAGAAGATGAAAATCTCAGTCCTGCAAATGCAAAATACTGAATTCTACCAACAACTTGAATAAGCCTGGAAGCAGATTCTTCCCAAAGTCCCAGGATAAGAGTCTAGCTGGTTATACAACACAGGGAACATAGCCAATATTTCATAATAAATACAAATGGAATAAACCCTTTAAAAATCATGAACAACTATGTTTTACACTTGAAACTTATATAATATTGTACATCAATGATACCTCAATTAAAAAAATAAAAATAAAAAAGGAGTCCAGCTGGCCTTCACCTTAATTTCAGTGTGCGTGGAGCTGACTGAGCCAAGTGTAGAGAAGTGAGTACAGAGAGGTATGGGCATTGTTTCATGCTTGTATTCCTGATGACAAGGATATTTTCATTAGCTATACAATATTCTCATGTGTACCACAATTTACTTAGACCTTCCCCTCTGACTAATTCTGTTGCTTCAAGTCTTTTTTCATTAGACACTGCCACAACAAGTACCTTCATTCATATAGCATTTTTCCTTAGTTGGCTAGTTTGTCTTTCCAAAGATTGTTATTTTACAATAATATATGGGCCTCAATTTCCCTGGATTCTTGCAAGCACTGAGTATTATCATTCTTTTAATTTTCCCTATTTTAATAAGTAAAAGAATAGCAACAATTAAAGTCTTTTCTGTGAATACTTACAAGAATGAAGATTTCTCTCAATTTGTTTCCTCATAGCATTTCCATCCATTGATTTTTGAAAGAGGCAATACTGCTTATTGAGTTACTGACAGGTAAGGCAATCAATAGAAAGAGGTTTCAGGCTTGATTTGGATCATGACTTGCTCTTCTTCAATCCTCTATGTCTCCAGTTCTTCACCTAGGAAATGAAGATGAAGTCTGGCATTGTATCAAAACAGTATTTATAAAACATTTACAGAAGTGTCCCTGCATTTCTTCCTATTGACCTAAATATATATTTTCTTTTAAAACAAAAAAAGTGTTGTATAGTGCAAATACCTGTTGTATTAAGTAGTCCTCAATCATCTAATTAGCATGCTGTGTAACTTTGAGTAAGTCACTTCAACTCTTTGTAGCTTAGTTTCTGCATCTATATAATGAGGAAATGGGAGTAATTTTCTAGCCAATTCCTGCATGCTATGAGTGTCTATGATCTTACATAGAAACTATCCACATAATCTACCAGACATGGGCTCTGGTAAATCCTATCCTCTCTGCACAGATACAGTGGGTCTACATTTGACCCCCAAATTAGTTATTTCTGATCAACTCTCTCAGATACACCTTTACAGCTCCCTATTCCATTCCTGCTTACTCTGTTATCTCTTCAAATAGTTACATCTTAGCTTTTACTTTTAAGGTAAAAAATTAAACCCAGGTGTCTTCTTCTTCTCTACAATAAATATCAATGATCAAAGAATTATAGACATTGAAAAATGTATTTATACCACTGAAAAGCATTACCCCAATAAATAGCCCTCTGAGAAATTCAACAAAGGTCCAAGGAGTGAAAACACAAATAAACAAGGATTGAGAGGGTGATGAAAATCACAAGTCTGGAAGATATTTATTTATTTATTTATTTATTTATTTATTTATTTATTTATTTTTGTGGTACACGGGCATCTCACCGCTGTGGCCTCTCCCGCTGCAGAGCACAGGCTCCGGACGCACAGGCCCAGCGGCCATGGTCCACGGGCCCAGCCGCTCCGCGGCACGTGGGCCAGAAGATATTTTAAAAACTCACAAATGAATAATAAATGCTGCTTTATTCCAATATATTTAATAAAATAGATGGATGATTTTCAAGGGCAAAGTATGTTCCCAAGTTGGTTCTTAAAAAAACAAGTAATGAGCAGATCAATAACCAAAGATAAAATTGAATAGGTATCAAAGGAACATCATTGAAGAATAAATATGGCTAATTTTGTCTGTGAACTCTTTCAAACTTTCAAAGGCAAGAAAATTACTCTGCTTTTGAAAATATTTATTAATAAATATGTCTTTAAAAACAGAGCTCTGGGAAACTTTCCCATTCACTTTGAGGTTAGCATAATTTTAATATCAAACCTAAAAAAGATCAGAGTAAAAGAAAACTATAGATCAATCTTTTTATTCCTAAAGATACAATAATCCTAAATAAAACATTATTAGATTCTGTCAAGCAGGATAAAAATAGAACACTCTAAAATTACCAAGTGAGGTTTATTCCAGGAATTCAAGGATGGTTTAACATGTTAATTACATTAACAATTAAATGGGCTTTAATGAAATTCAACATTCGTGATTATAAACCTTTTATAAACAGAATGCAGAAGGAAAATTCCTTAATATGATAGAGTTTTCAAAAATCAGACTCTAGCAGCAAACATCTCACCTAATGAGAAATTTTAGACATATTTGTTCAAATGTTACAAATAAAAGAAAGATGAAGCTTATCCTTATTGTTTTTCAATATTGGATTGGAGATCTTAGTCAATTGATAGAATAATAAAAAAAAGTAAGAAAAATAATTGGAAAGGAAAATGTAATCATCATTACAAAATGATATAATTATCTATCCAAGGGCAAGAACCATGTCTCTTCTTTTTTTTTTTAACATCTCTATTGTAGTATAACTGCATTACAATGGTGTGTTAATTTCTGCTGTATAACAAAGTGAATCAGCTATACATATACATATAACCCCATATGCTCTCCCTCCTGCACCTCCCTCCCACCTTCCCTATCCCACCCCTCTAGGTGGACACTAAACACTGAGGTGATCTCCCTGTGCTATGAGGCTGCTACCCACTAGCTATCTATTTTACATTTGGTAGTGTATATCTGTCCATGCCACTCTCTCACTTATTGAAGAGGATGTCTTTTCTCGATTGCATATTCTTGCCTCCTTTGTCAAAGATAAGGTGACCATATGTGTATGGGTTTATCTCTGGGACGTCTATCTGTTCCATTGATCCGTATTTCTGGTTTTGTGCCAGTACCATACTGTTTTGATTACTGTACCTTTGTAGTATAGTCTGAAGTCAGGGAGCCTGATTCCTCCAGCTCTGTTTTCTTTCTCAAGATCGTTTTGGTTATTCGGGGTCTTTTCTGTTTCCATACAAATTGTACAATGTTTTGTTCTACTTCCATGAAAAATGCCATCAGCAGTTTGATAGGGAATGATTTGAATCTGTAGATTACTTTGGATAGTATACTAATATTCACAACGTTGATTCTTCTGATCCAAAAACATGGTATATGTCTCCATCTGTTTGTATAACCTTTAATTTCTTTCATCAGTGTCTTATAGTTTTCTGCATACATGTATTTTGTCTCCTTAGGTAGGTTTAGTCCTAGGTATTTTATTTTTTGGTTGCAATAGTAAATGGGAGTGTTTCCTGAATTTCTCTTTCAGATTTTTCATCATTAGTGTATGGGAATGCAAGAGATTTCTGTGCATTCATTTTGTATCCTGCTACTTTACCAAATTCATTGATTAGCTCTAGTTGTTTTCTGGTAGCATCTTTAGGATTCTTTATGTATAGTATCATGTCATCTGCAAACAGTGACAGTTTTACTTCTTCTTTTCTGATTTGGATTCCTTTTATTTCTTTTTCTTCTCTGATTGCTGTGGCTAAAACTTCCAAAACTATGTTGAATAATAGTGGTGAGAATGGGCAACCTTGTCTTGTTCCTGATCTTAGTGGAAATGGTTTCAGTTTTTCACCATTGAGAAAGATGCTGCCTGTGGGCAGCATATACCACCTTTATTATGTTGATGTAAGTTCTCTCTATGCCTACTTTCTGGAGGGTTTTTATCATAAATAGGTGTTGAATTTTGTCAAAAGCTTTTTCTACATCCATTGAGATGATCATATGGTTTTTCTCCTTCAATTTGTAAATATAGTGTATCACATTGATTGATTTGCATATATGTAAGAATCCTTGCATTCCTGGGATAACCCCACTTGATCATGGTGTATGATCCTTCTAATGTGCTGCTGGATTCTGTTTGCTAGTATTTTGTTGAGGATTTTTGCACCTATATTCATCAGTGATATTGGCCTGTAGTTTTCTTTTTTTGTGACATCTTTGTCTGTTTTTGGTATCAGGGTCATGGTGGCCTCGTAGAATGAGCTTGGGTGTGCTGCTCCGTCTGCTATATTTTGGATGAGTTTGAGAAGGATAGGTGTTAGCTCTTCTCTAAATGTTTGAAAGAATTTGCCTGTGAAGCAATCTGGTTCTAGGCTTTTGTTTGTTGGAAGATTTTAATCATGGTTTCAATTTCAGTGCTTGTGACTGGTCTATTTATATTTTTTATTTCTTCCTGGTTCAGTCTTGGAAGATTGTGCTTTTCTAAGAATCTGTCCATTTCTTCCAGGTTGTCCATTTTATTGGCATATAGTTGCTTGTAGTAATCTCTCATAATCCTTTGTATTTCTGCAGTGTCAGTTGTTACATCTCCTTTTTCATTTCTAATTCTATTGATTTGAGTCTTTTCCCTTTTTTTCTTGATGAGTCTGGCTAATGGTTTGTCAATTTTGCTTATCTCCATAAGGAACCAGCTTTTAGTTTTATTGATCTTTGCTATCGTTTCCTTCATTTCTTTTTCATTTCTTTCTCATCTGATCTTTATGATATCCTTCCTTCTTCTATCTTTGGGGGTTTTTTGTTCTTCTTTCTCTAATTGCTTTAGGTGTGAGGTTAGGTCGTTTGAGATGTTTCTTGTTTCTTGAGGTAGGATTGTATTGCTATAAACTTCCCTCTTAGAACTGCTTTTGCTGCATCCCATAGGTTTTGGGTTGTGTTTTCATTGTCATTTGTTGCCAGGTATTTTTTGATTTCCTCTTTGATTTCTTCAGTGACCTCTTGGTTATTTAGTAGTATATAGAATAGCCTCCATGTGTTAGTATTTTTTACAGATTTTTTTCCCTTTAATTGATAGCTAGTCTCATAGCATTGTGGTCAGAAAAGATACTTGATACAATTTC
>NC_041222.1:18378016-18379464 GCF_002837175.3 Physeter macrocephalus
ATGCTGGAGAATGTTCCATGAGCACTTGAGAAGAAAGTGTATTCTGTTGTTTTTGGATGGAATATCCTATAAATATCAGTTAAGTCCATCTTGTTTAATGTATCATTTAAACCTTAGTTTCCTTATTTATTTTCTTTTTTTTTTAACAGGAGAAAATCGAATTTAATATCATACATACAGAAACCCCACACTTATTTATTTTCATTTTGGATAATCTGTCCATTGGCCAAAGTGGGGTTTTATAGTCCCCTACTATTACTGTGTTATGGTTGATTTAACCTTTTATGGCTGTTAGCATTTGCCTTATATATTGAGGTGCTCCTATGTTGGGTGCACAAATATTTAAAATTGTTATATCTTCTTCTTGAATAGATCCCTTGATCATTATGTTTTGTCCTTCTTTCTCTCTTTTAATAGTCTTTATGTTAAAGTCTATTTTGTCTGATATGAGAATTGCTACTCTAGCTTTCTTTTGATTTCAATTTGCATGGAATAACTTTTTCATTCTCCTCACTTTCAGTCTGTATGTGTCCCTAGGTCTGAAGTGGGTCCCTTGTAGACAGCATATATACAGGTCTTGTTTCTGTATCCATTCAGCCAGTCTATGTCTTTTGGTTGGAGCATTTAATCCATTTACATTTAAGGTAATTATCGATATGTATGTTCCTATTACCATTTTCTTAATTGTTTTGCGTTTGTTATTGTAGGTCTTTTTCTTCCCTTGTGTTTCCTGCCTAGAGAAGTTCCTTTAGCATTTGTTGTAAAGCTGGTTTGGTGGTGCTGAATTCTCTTAGCTTTTGCTTATCTGTAAAGAGTTTAATTTCTCCATCGAATCTGAATGAGGTCCTCGCTGGCTAGAGTAATCTTGGTTGTAGGTTTCTCCCTTTCATCACTTTAAATATGTCCTGCCACTCCCTTCTGGCTTCCAGAGCTTCTGCTCAAAAATCAGCTGTTAACCTTATGGGGATTCCCTTGTATATTATTTGTTGCTTTTCTTTTTCTGCTTTTAATATTTTTTCTTTGTATTATATTTTGATAGTTTGATTAATATGTGTCTTGGCATGTTTCTCTTTGGGTTTATCCTGTATAGTACTCTCTGTGCTTCCTGGACTTGATTGACTATTTCCTTTCCCATGTTAGGGAAGTTTTCAACTATAATCTCTTCAAATATTTTCTCAGATCCTTTCTTTTTCTCTTCTTCCCTCAGACCCCTATAATTCAAATGTTGGTGTGTTTAATGTTCCAGAGGTCTCTGAGACTGTCCTCAATTCTTTTCATTCCTTTTTCTTTATTCTGCTCCCTGGCAGTTATTTCCACCATTTTGTCTTCCAGCTCACTTATCTGTACTTCTGCCTCAGTTATTCTTTATTGATTCCCTCTACAGTATTTTTAATTTCATTTATTGTGTTGTTCATCACTGTTTGTTTGCTCTTTAGTTCTTCTAGGTC
>NC_041222.1:18379982-18416214 GCF_002837175.3 Physeter macrocephalus
GTTCCTGTCTTGCTAGTTGTTTGGCATGGGGTGTCCAGCACTGTAGCTTGCTGGTCGTTGAGTGGAGCTGGGTCTTAGCATTGAGATGGTGATCTCTGGGAGAGCTTTCACTGTTTGATATTACATGGGGCTGGGAGGTCTCTGGTGGACCACTGTACTGAACTCAGCTCTCCCACCTCAGAGGCTCAGGCCTGACACCTGGCTGGAGCACCAAGACCCTGTCAGCCACACGGCTCAGAAAAAAAGTGAGAAAGAAAATAAATAAATAAATAAAATAAAATAAAATAAAGTTATTAAACTAAAAAATAAGAAAATATTATCAAAAATAAAAAAATAACAAAGTAAAAGGAAAAAAGGAAAGAAAGAAGTGAGCAACCAGTGGGTAGGGCCGCGTCTGGTGGTGTGTTTTGGGGCGTCTGTGAACTTAGTATGATTTTAGGCAGCCTCTCTGCTAATGGGTGGGGTTGTATTCCTGTCCTGCTAGTTGTTTGGCATAGGGTGTCCAGCACTGTAGCTTGCTGATCTTTGAGTGGAGCTGGGTCTTAGCGTTGAGACGGAGATCTCTGGGCGAGGTCTTGCCTATTGATATTATGTGGGGCTGGGAGGTCTCTGGTGGTCCAATGTCCTGAACTCGGCTCTTCCACCTCAGAGGCTGAGGCGTGACACCAGGCCAGAGCACCAAGACCCTGTCAGCCACATGGCTCAGAAGAAAAGGGAGAAAAAAATGAAAGAAAAAGAATTTTTTAAATAATAATAAATTTTTAAAAACTGTTAAAAAAATTTTTTAAAAGAGAGCAACCAAACCAAATAACAAATCCACCAATGACAACAAGCACTAAAAACTATACTAATAAAAAAAACCCAAAAAAACCCGGACAGACAGAACCCTAGGATAAATGGTAAAACAAAGCTATACAGACAAAATCACACAAAGAAGCATACAAATACACACTCACAAAAAAGAGAAAAGGAAAAAAATATGTATATATTTAAAAAAAGGAAGAGAGTAACCAAATAAACAAACAAATCTACCAATGATAATAGGCTCTAAATACTAAGCTAAGATAAAGATAAAATCAGAAACAAATTAGATGCAGAAAGCAAATCCCAGGTCTACAATTGCTCCCAAAGTCCACCGCCTCAATTCTGGGATGATTCCATGTCTGTTCAGGTATTCCACAGATGCAGGGTACATCAAGTTGATTGTGGAGATTTAATCCGCTGCTCCTGAGGCTGCTGGGAGAAATTTCCCTTTCTCTTCTTTGTTTGCAGAGCTCCCGGGGTTCAGCTTTGGATGTGGACCCACCTTTGAGTGTAGGTTGCCTGAGGGCATCCGTTCCCTGCCCAGACAGGATGGGGGTAAATTAGCAGCTGATTAGGGGCCTCTGGCTCACTCAGGACGAGGGGAGGGAGGGGTACAGAATGTGGGGTGAGCCTATGGCCACAGAGGCCAGCACGATGCTGTAACATCCTGAGGTATGCCGTGTGATCTCCCGGGTACTTGTCCCTGGATCTCGGGACCCTGGTCGTGGTGGGCTGCACAGGCTCCCAAGAGGGGAGGTTTGTATAGTGACCTGTGCTTGCACACAGGATTCTTGGTGGCTGCAGCAGCAACCTTAGTGTTTCATGCCCGTCTCTGGTGTCTGCACTGATATCCGTGGCTCACACCTGTCTCTGGAGCTCCTTTAGGCAGTGTTCTGAATCCCCTCTCTTCGTGCACCATGAAACAATGGTCTCTTGCTTCTTAGGCAGTTCCAGACTTTTCCCTGGACTTCCTCACAGCTAGCTGTGGCACACTAGCCCCCTTCAGGCTGTGTTCACGCAGCCAACCCCAGGCCTCTCCCTGGGATCTGACCTCTGAAGCCGGAGCCTCAGGTCCCAGCCCCCACCCACCCCGACAGGTGAGCAGACAAGCCTCTAGGGCTGGTGAGTGCTGGTTGGCATGAATCCTCTGTGAGGGAATCTCTCCGCTTTGCCCTCTGCTCTGTGGCTCCAAAACTTCCCCCCAGCACCCCCCCCATCTCCACCAGTGGAGGGTCTTCCTAGTGTGTGAAACTTTTCCTCCTTCACAGCTCCCTCCCAGAGGTGCAGGTCCCATCCCTATTCTTTTGTCTGTGTTTTTACTTTTTCCTTTTGCCCTACCCAGGTACGTGGGGGAGTTTCTTGCCTTCTGGGAAGTCTGAGGTCTTCTGCCCGTGTTCAGTAGGTGTTCTGTAGGAGTTGTTCCACATGTAGATTTATTTCTCATGTATTTGTGGGGAGGACAGTGATCTCCACGTCTTACTCCTCTGCCATCTTGAAGGTCCCTCCACCATGTCTCTTCTTATTTAACATTATGGCCTGAATGGCTAATACTTTCTGGAACTTAGTAGGAGTTGAAATATTTATTGAATAATAAATAAAAATATGGAAAAAATACTAAAATTGTTCAAAGATAATAGAATGATAGAATTCAAAAAGGTAAGCAAATTTCAAAATCTATGGTATTCATGTTTAGAAATAATAGCTGGAATAAAATTACATCTTATGGAAAATATGTACAGAACCTCTATAAAGAAAACTGTGAAAGAAGACTTGAATATCCCTGAGACATTCATGTTTCTAGATAAGAAGACTCAAACAAGTAAGAGTGTGAATTCTCTCTTAAATTAATCTAAAATTTTATACAGACTATTAAAAATTGCAATGAAGTTTTTTCAAAGTGGTAAACTGACCCAAATTTCATTTCAAAAAATATAGTTGGGAGCCATAAGAAGAATACATAATAGAGAAGAACAAGGAGTGGGGACATTTGTCACTGAAGATATCAAAATGCACTACAAAACGAGTATCTTTATACAGATCCAGCAATGGGTGTGGCTATTAGGATATAAAATAGAGAACCTAGAAATGGATCCAAGATTTATGAGAATATAAAATATGATATAGATATACTATAAGAATGGTGAGAACAAATTGTCAGATGTTGCTTTAGTTTCCATTTATTACAAAATAAACTGATATCCACATCACAACATAAACAAAATTACATTCAAAGTTAAAAATTTAATTAGGAAAATTATAAAATAAATAGAGGGACTTCCCTGGTGGCACAGTGGTTAAGAATCTGCCTGCCAATGCTGGGGACATGGGTTAGAGCCCTGGTCCGGGAAGATCCCACATGCTGCAGAGCTACTAAGCCCGTGCACCACAACTACTGAGCCTGCGCTCTAGAGCCCGTGATCCACAACTACTGAGCCCGCATGCCTTAGCTACTAAATGCCGTTCACCAAGAGCCTGTGCTCTGCAACAAAGACAAGCCATCACAATGAGAAGCCCACACACCACAACGAAGAGTAGCCTCCACTCACCAGAACTAGAGAAAGCCCACGTGCAGCAATGAAGACCCAACACAGCCAAAAATAAATTAATTAATTAATGAAAAAAAAATTAAAAGTCCAGCTTTAAAAAAAAATAGAAAAACATATTGCAGAAAATTTTAGAATGAGGAATTTTTTTCTAGACATGATGATACACTTGAGAAATTTGACTATATAAGGATTAAAATTTTTTGTACAGAATGTCAAATAATTAGGAGCAAATGAAAAATAAAACATTTAAATAAATATTGTTACTATATATAGAATTATTAAAATGACAGGACACAGACAAACATCTCAATGGAAAAAAAGTGGGTATAGATTACCAGTTAAGCATCACAGCTTGAACACATACATTTATCTTGGTTCCCTCCAAGAAATCCAGTATAATGACAATAAAGGAATGACAAAGTATGGACCTGAAGACAAAAAATACAACAGAAGAGACAACACAAATGGGAGATGTCAATAACATTTAAAAAAATCTTAGTATAGAGAACAGAAAGGTAAGTGACTCTGATGCTTTGGTAATGGCATTCTGCTCCATAAGCACACCAACCCTGTGCCTCTACTCATAGCTTTTAATTAGCATTCCAATGCCTGATTCCAAAATATAGATTGACAAGGGTCACAAGATTTATGTGGAAAGACTCCAGTATGAAAGACAGAAACCAAAATTAACAGAGAAGAAAAGCTATAACACAAGGAGAAGAAAGGTTAAAAATATAATACCTTCATAACAATAAGAGAAGACATGGAATTCATGAAGAAAAAAGAATAAGACATTATAAAAAGAGAGCATGCAGGGAATAAGAAAAACCACCACAACATGACAATATGATTGCTAACATAAAATATCCAGTAGAAACTGGAAGGTCTTAGAGTCTAGAAAGTCTAGAAATTTTTCTAGAAAACAGAACAATCAGCCAATGAGAGAAAATGGGAGCTAAAATATGAGAAATTAGAGAATTAATTCAAGAGGTCTAACCAATAGGAGTTCCAGAAAGAATGAGTACATGTGTGTGTCTGAAAGACAGAAAACAGGGAGAAATTATCAAAGAAATAATACAAAAATTTCCTAAAACAAACAGACACAAATTTACCTAAAGTCTTCTCCTATCGATCAGCCCAAGTAATAGAAAAGAACTTGCAAGTACATCATGAAATTTTAGTGCTTTAAGAATAGAGAAAAGAGGGCTTCCCTGGTGGTGCAGTGGCTAAGAATATGCCTGCCAATGCAGGGGACATGGGTTCGACCCCTGGTCCAGGAAGATCCCACATGCCGCGAAGCAACTAAGCCTGTGTGCCACAACTACTGAGCCTGTGCTCTAAAGCCTGTAAGCCCCAACTACTGAAGCCTGCATGCCTGGAGCCCATGCTCTGCAATAAGAGAAGCCACCACAATGAGAAGCCCATGCACTGCAATGAAGAGTAGCCCCTGGTCACCGCAACCAGAGAAAAGCCCGCACGCAGCAACAAAGACCCAAGCAGCCAAAAAAAAAAAAAAAAAAAAAAAAAAAAAGAATAGAGAAAAGATTCTGAAAACGTCCAGAAAGAAAGACAAAAACACAAGAGATCAAGAATCAGAACAGTGTTGGGCTTGTTAACAACACCATGGATGCTGCAAACAGTGGAGAAAAATGCCTTTAAAATTCTGAGGGAAAAAATAGTGTCCAACCTAGAGTTACATATACAAGCAAATTACCAAATCAAGTGTGAGGGTAGAAAAACATACTTTTAGACATATAAGTTTTCAAAAATAAAATGGTTCCATGTACCCTTTCTCAGTATTATACTGCAGTTATGTCCTATAACAAAATTAGGGAAAAGGAGGAAATGAGGTCCAGGAAAACAGAAGCTGAAACACAAGGCTGCTGTAAGGGGATTTCAATAATGGAGAGAGGAGGTCCTAGGAGGATATTTTTGCAATGGGCCCAAATATCAACTCGCTGAGATTGGAACACAATGACGGACACATTTTTTAAAAGGAAATTATAGATCACCTATAATGTTTAACTTATTAAGAGTTTTAGCACTCTCACAGAAATAGAGATTTGTGTACAAGGAAGATTAAGTGCAAGCCCCCAAATGAGATAATTATTAACTCCAGGTAAAACAAAAAGCTGAATCAGAAAGAAAACACAAACTATGTACTATACTTACTGAGCTATGAATAATATTCATGTAAAAATGATGTAAATAGTGAATTATAAATTTAGCCCCAAATTATGATGTATCTGCATTGAAAGGATGGTCAAAGAGAACTGAATATGTCTGTATGGACAGGGTGGGATGGGGAGAACACTGAAAGAAAGCTAAATCTTCCTTTTACCTAGTAGGAAATCAAGAATTAATATCTGAAGTTTAAAAATAAAAAAGGAACACAGAAGCAAATAATTTAGAAACATGAAATTAAATATCAGAAGAAACCATTACAAGAGTTGAGCATGGTTACCTTTGGGTAGCAGAATTGGGAGGGTAAGAAATATGGGACAGACAAATGTTATTTTTTGCTAGTAATCCTTCTGTTCTAGTGGAACTTTTAAACTATGCATATGTATTATTTTGCTAAAAAGTAAAATAAAGAGTCAAAAAGTATGAAGAAGAAATACTGATGGCCAATAGGCATATGAAAGGATGCTCACCATTGCTAATTATTAGAAAAATGCAAATCAAAATTACAGTGAGGTACCACCTCACACTGGTCAGAATGGCCATCATTAAAAGTCTAAAAATAACAAATGCTGGAGAGGGTATGGAGAAAATGGTACCCTCCTACACTGTTGGTAGGAATATAAGTTAGTGCAGCCACTGTGGAAAACAGTATGGAGGTTCCTCAGAAGACTAAAAATAGAATTACCATATGATCCAGTAGTCCCACTCCTGGGCATATATCCAGACAAAACTATAATCCAAAAACATACATGTACCCCTATGTTCACAGCAGCACTATTCACAATAGCACTATTCACAAAGACATGAAAACTACCTAAATGTCCATCAACAGATGAATGGATAAAGAAGATGTGGCACATATATACAATGGAATATTAACCATAAAAAGGAACGAAACTTAGTTATTTGTAGTAAGGTGGATGGACCTAGAGACTGTCACTCAAAGTGAAGTAAGTCAGAAAGAGAAAAAAAAATACTGTATGCTAACACATATATATGGAATATATAAAAAAAAAATGTCATGAAGAACTTAGGGGCAAAACGGGAACAAAGATGCAGACCTACTAGAGAATGGACTTGAGGATACAGGGAGGGGGAAGGGTAAGCTGGGACAAAGTGAGAGATTGGCATGGACATACAGACACTATCGAATGTAAAATAGCTAGTGGGAAGCAGCCGCATAACACAGGGAGATCAGCTTGGTGCTTTGTGACCTCGTAGAGGGCTGGGATTGGGAGGGTGAGAGGGAGGGAGATGCAAGAGGGAAGAGATATAGGGACACATGTATTATGTATAACTGATTCACTTTATTATAAAGCAGAAACTAACACACCATTGTAAAGCAATTATACTCCAATAAAGATGTTAAAAAAAAGATAATGAAATAATGCCATTTGCAAGCAACAAAGCAACATGAATGCAACTAGAGATTATCATACTAAGTGAAATAAGTCAGAAATAGAAAGACCAATACCATATGATATCACTTATATGTGGAATCTAAAATATGACACTACTGAACCTATCTATGAAACAGAAACAGAATCATGGACATAGAGAACAGACTGGTGGTTGCCAAGGTAGAGGGGATTGAGGGAGGGATGGAGTGGGAGGTTGGGGTGAGCAGATGTAAGCTATTACATGTAGAATGGATAAACAACAAGGTCCTACTGTACAGCACAGGGAACTATATTCATTATCCTATTATAATCCATAATAGAAAAGAATATTAAAAAAGAATGTATATATATTTATAACTGAATCACTTTGCTGTATAGCAGAAATTAACACATTATAAGTCAACTATACTTCAATAAAAAATATTGATAAAAAAGAGTCAAAAGATATGAACTGGAAAAATCAAAATAAATTTGAAAGATTAATAATAAGCATCTGAAAAGATGCAAAACTTCAATAAAGAATCAAGGATTCAAATTTAAACAAGAAGATATTTTTCACCTATTAAATTGGCAACAATTTACAAAATTTATAATATCAAGAGTTCATAAAGAGGCAGAAAAATGAGGACTGTCACAAAATGCTAGTTGAAATACATAAATTAGCCCACTTCTCCTGAAGAGAAAAATGGCAATTCACATCAAAATTTAAAACATGGCTCTGATCCAGCAAATCTACTTCTAAGGAAATCATGAGAAAACTTTTCAAAAATATGTACAGAAAGACATTTATTAAAGCATATTTATTAAAATACCTGAAACAAGCTAAATATTCATTTTATAGAATATTTTTAAAACTAAGTAGAATATTAATAAAAAAGAAACCATGCACAATTAAAATGATGTAGATTCACATTATCATGGAAAGATGTTGGTAATATACTAAATTATATGAAAAACGTGGATAAGCAATACCTCAATATTAAAATTTATTATAGTTCATTTTAGTTTCTGGAAGGCACCTTCCTCCTCCATTATATGTTCTTTTAAGAGTTTTTCCTAACTATTCTGTTTATTCAAAAGAATAACATTAGAATTATTTTTGTCATGGTCCCAAGCTGTAATGTGCGAGTCCATCCAACCCCAAACTAGCTGTCCATTTATCCAGCAATCCATCCATCCATCCATGCCAATATAGATAGGTTGTACCAACCTATCCCCATACTAAAAGTAGATAAAGAGTGTGGGATGATGTCTGAGTAGAGATAAAGTAGAGATATTTGCTTTCTGTTTTCTAACTTCTGCATTGTCTTAATTTTTCTTTTTACAGTGAAAACAATATCATGTTTGGAATCCTCTCAAAAAATTATTTCCACTTTACAAAATAAAACAAAACACAATGGATATTTTTAAAACCGTTTTCGCAAGACCAGTGACTCAGACCATCTTGATTCCATTGACAATTTTGCAATGAACAGAGGGAGAGGCTGAAGATAGCAGAAGAGACCCAGATAACCAAGGAATTGGGACTTCTCTGGTGGTTCAGTGGTTAAGACTCCATTTCTTCTACTGCAGGGGCTGTGGGTTAGGGTTAGGGTTAGGGTTATGGTTAGATCCCTGGTTGGGGAACTAAGATCCCGCATGCCGAGTGGCACGGCCAAAAAACAAACAAACAAAACAGATAACTAAGGAACTGAAGTCCCCATGAATGCAAGCCAGGAAGGAGCTGAAGCCCAGACAGAATGGCTGGTCTTGAACAGGAATAGATATCCTCTGTGAGGGAAAAGGGTGACAGTAAGTGAACATGAATTAAAGAGTGTGGGGTTGGGAGAGGAGCAGGACAGGAAGCTAAAGCAAAGTACCAACAGGTCAGCCAGGTGAGCAACTTTGAAAATTCGTTTTGTTATACCTATAGCAGATATACATGGTTTTTAAAAAATCTTATTTCTTTAATATAAAAGGCATTCATGTTCTGTGTAATTTGGGAAATATAGGAAAATATAAAAAAAGAAAATTAAAATTACCTGTATGTCCCCTTTATACTCTCCCATTTTCTCTCAATATTATACCCTGAAAATTTCCCTGTGTCTTTAATAGTCACTTAAAACATGATTTAATGCTTGTAAATTATTCCATTATTATTTGTCTTAACCATCCCTTTATTCTTAGATATTTAGATTATTTTTTTCATTCTATTATAAACATTTTAGGAATATCCTTGTATAAAATTCTTTGCACAGCTGGTAATTCTTTGGAATACATTTTTTACAAGTGGAATTACTGGGTCAAAGGGTATATAAACTGTTTTAGGCATATATATCAAGCCTGATTGATTTTTAAGAAATTTATTAATACTTCAAACAGCCTCAGATGAGGGTCCAAATATTCTATCCCTTGCTAACATAGAATATTTTTCAAACCTTTGCTAAGTTGATGAGTTAAAATTAATTAATTATTCATTTGGGCTTTTTTTTTTAATGCCAGTGGAGATGAACTTGTTTTTATATTTTTACTGTCATCTCTATTTTCTCTACTCTTTCTTCACATGCTAAGGAATTTTGCATTATATCATGGATAATCTGATGTTATATTGTAGAGACTTTGGATTCTTTTATATTCCTTTAAAGACTATTGACTTCCTTAAGTAGGCAATTAACTTGGCCTCAAAATGTAAACTCTGTCTCTTGGATAGTAACTCAAATCTCAATTCAGTTATTAAGCTTTAACTATTCTGCTTGTAATCTGTTTTGTGTATGCATGGTTCAAAGGTCAACCAGATATCTGGATAGAGTTATGCACATAATATAGGGCTTCCCTCTCTGGTTCTCTCCTTTCCAATACCCACCACCCTACCCCTCACTTTCTAGCACCCATGGTTGCCCTGAACTCTGTTTACTGCTTCTCTAGGAAAGATCAATTCCAGATTTTATATCTGTGTTTTAGCGAACTTGAATGGTACAGACTAGGGCCTGCCTTCTGGCTAAAAATCACACACACAGGTGGTGGTGTGATGAATTGGGAGATTGGGATTGACATATATACACTAATATGTATAAAATGGATAACTAATAAGAGCCTGCTTTTTAAAAAAATAAATAAAATAAAATTCCAAAAAAAATAAATAAAAAATAAAAATGTATTCTAAAAAAAAAAATCACACACACAAATAGACACAAACACACACGGGAGAAAAATCACCAAGTGCTATTCCCTTTTTCCAAATACGGACTTTCCTTCAAAATGTGCCTGTGTCTGCTCACTCTTAAGCCTTTAGATTTTTATTTTTTATATTTTATTTTGAAGTTTACAGTTGTTATCTGCAGAAGAGTTAGTTTGATATGAGCTTATTTGATTACTACTGGGAAGAAAACCCCTGGGATTATAGACAATTAATTTTTACTTCCACAAAGGTTTTTTTTTTTCTTTTTTTTTTTTAAAGATGTAATTTCCAAGCACACCTCAAGGAAGATAAGTTTCTCAGAATTCCAGTCCTTTTCTTTGAATATATTTGGGGAATGTTTCCTACAAAAGTTGCTCCTGGTAACTAGAGCTGTCTAGTTAGCTCCAAGCATACACAGAAAACTGCACCTGAGCTCATATTGAACAAGATAACAATGGCACTGGGGGACTATAGTGCCCAGAAACCAATTAAGGCAGGGGTAAGGAAGGGATTTCCTTCAACTGGCTAATGGAGACCATAAACAGAGGCTCTGACCACAGAGAATTTGATGCTGGTCCCACACTTTCTTCTTGAATTTGAACAAGGATCAATGACTAGGAGGACTAATCTAATATGAGCCCTGGATGGCTTTTGTGTTTGCATTACCTCATGCTTAGCAACAATCGCTCATCTATGACTCCCTGGCACAAGGAAATATGATACTTTGCAGCTACAAGGTATTTGTTAAGATCCCTATGTTCCTTTTCATCTTAAAAGGACATTACAATTTACCTATTTTAACCCATCATTTAATTATCAGAAACGCACTGTCCAAAATAGGAAAGACCCACCCAAGATAACATAGGAAGGGGCAGAGCTGCAATTAGAATGCAGTTGAGCCAACTCTCATTCTTGCAACTCTCAGCTACACAATCAATGTTTCAGAGACACTGCTATATGGCGTGTCCCTAACCTTTCTTAAGGTTAGACTCGAAAGTGTTCTGAGAGGAAGAAAATAATCTGCTCAGTGATGTGATCACAATCTCTTGAATTCACCAATATGACAGTGTGACCACTGCATTTAATGGTTGGTTGTTCTCCAAAATCAGGTAGACAAGTAAGGGCACGTGGTCTCTCTTGTAATTCTGCTCTTCTCACTTCCCCACCTCCCTCCTTCCCATTATCATCTCTGTGGCCCCGTGCTCTCCCTCCATGCATGTTCCATAGAATTCAGTTGCAAAAGGACGACTCAAGATATAAGTCAAATAGCAAAAAGGAACTGACCAGGCCAAAGTTAGGTCAAGTCGGAATGATAAACTTCTTTTCCTGTGAAGTGTTTGGTTCTTCATATGTAATAATTTCAATTATTCACTCATTACCTAACAACATAAGAACATGTTCTTACTCATCAGCCTTCCTCACTTATGCTACAGGAACATGGAACTGAGCCATTCAGTTTGAAGAAAAAGCTTCTCCATGTTCAGAAATCCCTCCTTAAGACCTAGCTACCAGCTCAGGCAAATCTGGTGGGACATCAAAGTCCTCAGCATGGAAAAGTAAGAGTAGATGTAGCTTCACATTATAAGAGTTGGGGAAAACACACACTCACTCACACACACACACACACACACACACACACACACACACAAAACCCTGCCTGTCTTCAGTAGTCTGTAAGATCTCTCTTGTCCCCAGGGCGGGAGAGATTCCTCAGGTGTTACCCACTTTATCATAGCATTCCTCATCTCTCTTTTTATCTTGTGCCCTTCTCCTCTTTCCAAGATCATAAATCAACAGAGACAGGTCTTCATTCTTCTTTCAAAGAGACGGGGGGAAGTCTAGACTTCTCCTATTCCATGGCAAAGTGAACAACCAGATAAATTTAACTACCTGCTTCTCAGGTAAAAATGAACTATTTCAAAGCCCAAGTGGGCAATCTGTAGCCAGGAGCCTCTGTAGCACCAGTCCAGAGTCTTTTTTGAATTCCTCTCCACTGCAACACCAGGAAGGGGGCCCATGTGGGAAAATGGCAGATTGGTGCAAGAGACTTCAGATTCCGGAGAGGGGTCACAGTCAAATCCAAGAGTGTGTGACAGCTGAAATTGTCCATGATTTACAAATTGCTGAAGGCAGTGACCTCGCCATAAAGAGCAAAGGCCAAAGGGAAGGCTTGGTGCCCATTGCTGGCATTAGGTTTCTGTCTAGAGGAGGAGAAGATAGCAGAAAACTGAAGAACATTTGGAACTAATTAGCAGGAATAAGGAAACTTGAGGCTAAGAGGTGGGAGGGGATCAGGGTTGCATTATTTCTTAAAATAAGAAATAGTTGATCAACTTCACCAAGGGCTCTGCTTCTCCTTATCTTTCTTGTCCTCCACATAACTTAAACATAGCTGATTAAAGTACAGCCTCAGCTTTCAGCTTCCTGCAATATTAAGGATCTTATCTGCAGAATAATACAACTTTAAAAAATGAAAGGAATCAGCAGATATTACTGTTTTCTTCAAGGATGGTCTGGACCTGGGAATGTGGGAGATGTCAGGGAAAGAACTGAACTTTAGAGTCAAACAGACATGAACTCAAATATTCGCTCCACTGCTTACAAGCTATGTGACCCTGAGAGAGTGAGGTATCTCCACTGAGCTTCTGTTTTCCCATCGGTAAGAGTCAGCCAGTACCACTTCCTTCACATGGCTGACATGAGGATAAAATGAGATCAAATATGAAAATTCCCCCGCCCCCGCACTGCGCTTAGCACAGAGCTGAGCTCATTAATTAGAAGTCTCTTTTCTTTATGCCTCATAAAAAAATTACAAATACGATATGAGGCATTTTTATCATTCTGTCATTCTAGAAATCGAGGCATACAATAGAGCCACAGTACTTAAAACAGTGTGGTGTACTTTTAAGAATAGGCATATAGATCAACGGTATAGATTGAGAATTCCCCCAAATCGTCTTATTCATAGGCAGAAATAAATTCAAGTTGAGTTAAAGACCCAGATTTGGGAAAATAAAACTAATTTTGTGCCAAGATAATAAAGGACAATAATAAGACCCTAGAGTTGGGAAGACTTTCTTAAAATCAGTTAGGTAGCAAAACTAGAAAGGGGAAAAAAATAGAAATTTGAACACTAACTAAGGAAAAAGAGAAGAGATAATCTGAGAGAAAATAGTCACAGTTGTAAAATATTGAGATACAGAACAGACCAGAGATAAGTACCTGAAGCTTTCAAATAATTCTTAGATATCTTTTTTTTTTTTTTTTTTTTTTTGCGGTACGCGGGCCTCTCACTGTTGTGGCCTCTCCCATTGTGGAGCACAGGCTCCAGACGCACAGGCTCAGTGGCCATGGCTCACGGGCCTAGCCGCTCCACGGCATGTGGGATCTTCCCGGACTGGGGCACGAACCCGTGTCCCCTGCATCGGCAGGTGGACTCTCAACCACTGTGCCACCAGGGAAGCCCTAGATATCTATTTAAAAAGTCAGAAGTCAATGAAAATATGACTTAAAGGATGTGAACAGGTAATCACAGAAGATGAAATCAGAACTGCCCTATGAAAAACGGCTCTGCCTCATTACTAATCAGAAAATGTAAATTAAAATAACAGTGAACTACTATTCTGCTACCAGTTTGACAAAGATTTAAAAGTTTGATAGTATCAAGTATAGACAAGCAAGGGATGGATGTGGGGGAACGGAGAGTTAAATTAAACACAGCTGCTCGAGACCTTGAAATTAGTACAATAAATCTGAAGGGCAAAATGATGTATATATTAAATTACTCACCCTAGGCCCCAGCAATTTCTTTCTACATATCTGTCCTGGATAAAGACATACATACAGGGCTTCCCTGGTGGCGCAGTGGTTGAGAGTCCGCCTGCTGATGCAGGGGACGCGGGTTCGTGCCCCGGTCTGGGAGGATCCCACATGCCGTGGAGCGGCTCGGCCCGTGAGCCATGGCCGCGGAGCCTGCGCGTCCGGAGCCTGTGCTCCGCAACGGGAGAGGCCACAGCAGTGAGAGGCCCGCGTACCGCAAAAAAAAAAAAAAAAAAAAAAAAAAAAAAAAGACATACATACACACATAAAATATCTGATGCAGTATTGTATATAATATGAAAAATATGTTTAAATATTTAACCATAGAGGAAAGCATGAATACAATTCCATAAATACAAAGAATTCCTATAAAATGTTCAAAGAATAAAGTAGATTAATTACACATATCAACAAGGAACACTCACAAACAAAACCTAGAACTCAATATTTCATATTTCTCCCAATATATAGATATGTATGAAAAATACAAAGAGAAACTATTTCATCAGACAAATTCATCATACACTATGCTCTTAGTATTGATGGGAGGACATCAGTATGGAGATGTGAGTTATTGGGAGACTATGGTTTAATCTGTAATTTAAGTTATAACTGGTATATTTATTGCTTGTGTAAATTTAAAAATAAATATGAAGAAAGATACAAATATTGTATACAATATTTGTATACAAAGATACAAAATACAAATATTGAAGAAAGATGTGCAAATATTCTGAAAATGTTGACAGTGATTTATTTTGGGGGGAATGAGGAAGGAGTATGGTTGATTATTTTTTCTTCTTTATACATCTCTATAATTAAAAAAAAAAAAGTTTTCCAAAGAGAAAAATGATCATCGTTATTCAGTGATACTCATAAAACCTCAGGTTATGGCACAAGATACCAAGCTAAACATGTTCAGAAAAAATGTTCTTGCCCAGTTTCGCAAGCATGATCTCATTTAATTCTTATAATAACCCTATGAAATAGGTATTATTATCTCTGTTGATAGATAAGGAAATTGAGTTTCCAAGCAACTAGGCAATTTGCCCAAGTTCACGCAACTACAGAGTCACAGAGCTGATAGCTCAATATGTGTCTTTGGATACCAAAGTTAATACTTTTCCCACCATATGAGAGCTATCTCAATGCCAATGTTATATGCTACTTTATTTTTAAAACAAACTATAAAGCTACCATTGTTTTTACAAATCATAAAGCTGCTTCATTGCTAAATAAATTTGAAATCTAAGAAAGTGATAAATTAAACAAGCTTTTAAAATATACAGACATTTTATGGACATATATGCATTTAAATATAGGAGTTAAACAACGTATTTAAGAGAACAATATTACTGGTCCCAAATAAGGCTGGTGTGTAGAAAAGACATTTGCACAGAAAGGAAAAATCCTTTGTTCAGGCATAATATTCTTACTCAGTGCGATACAGCAGCATGGAGTTCCACAGAATCAATTGTTAGCCAGAACCGTATTAGCAGGATCCCAACTCAAACAAGCCTAAGACGATGAGAATTTATTGCCTTACATAACTAGTTGCAGGCATATTTGCATCCAGGGGTTCAAAAGATGTTATTAGATCTCTCTCTCTCTCTCTCTCTCCCTCCCCCCACCTCCTCCTCATCCTCCTCTCTCTTGCTCTCTCCCTCTCTCTCCTCTTCTCTGTGTTGTCTTTATTTTTCAGTATACTCTAGGCAAGTGGTCATGTATATAACTTTCAAGTTCTCCAAGTTTCCATGGATATACTTTCTTGCAACCTCAAGAAGAAAAGAGATCTTCTTTCCCTCAGTGTGGGTCCCCAAGGAATAAATCTTCCATACCATAATAATCTCTGCAGCTAGTGGGATTGGTCAATACTGGGTCTTTATTACCATCTCTTTAGGCCCAGAAAAATGGATTCAACCCCAGTCACACCAAAGGGATTGAATTGGATTATTACAAAATAGGTCAAGAAAGGTTAACCAAAGGGATTCTGGTCAGACAAAGAACATATGACCACAATTCAGTTGCAGCTTTGACAGTATTACGTATGTGACCACTGGAAAGCCAGCGGGCTAACCTATAGAAGAGGGGAGACCTCATAGGGTTCTCTTGAAGATTAAACAATAGCTGGAGAGGAAATGCCTACCACAGCATCTGGCAGATACAAAGTATCTTATAAAGTTTGTTTCCTAATTGATTAATCAAAGGCAGAGGTAGTTCTGAACTACTTGTATCAATCACCTCATCCCAGAGACTATCAGTCAGCAAGTCCAACTGAAGAATATAGCATTCCTATCAAATATGAAATAGGATTGCAAGCCCATTTCAAGCTGTCCTTTGTAAGTCTATGGAAAGCCAGGGGACTGTGTGACCCGGGAGTCATAACAACCACAATAACAAAAACTGCAGTAACTAACATTTACTGCAGGCCGACCACATGCCAAGTAGTCTGCTAAGTGCTTAACATGCATTTTCTAAGGCAATCTTTCCCATAACTAACAAAGTCGATATTATTATCATTTCTTCATTTCAGATGAAGAAACAGACGTAGCAAGGCCAAGTAATTTGCCCAAGGTCAAGCGAGTGACAAGACTTGGACTCCCACTTGGTTGTGTTTGACTTAGGAGCCTGAGTTCTTAAACGGGCATTGTTCTGTCTCACACTGCGCCCTTCGAGGCCTCATAATACCCCGAGGAGAAGACTCAACATGAAATAGCATTTGGCTGCATTCCAGTCAGTCAACACATTCATCACTAGATGCACAAAGAGAGCAGGTAGGTTGGATTCCCTGTGCTGAACACAACAATTCAGGCCAATACAGGCACTGACCTCTCACTCGATTTGAAGATTTAGCATCTCCATCTTGAAGACTTCCCTAACATCTCAGCTACTGTATTTAATGGAACCTTTTGTTGATGGGGTCAAGTGGGATCAAAGAGAATTTACCTCTTTAATTTCTTTTTCTTTCATTGAAAAAAAATTATTTAAGCGTAATGATTATGGAGTTATTTCTCATTGGCAAAATTGTGGAGCTGTGTATTGAATCAGAGAAGTGTTGGGACGCTGGGCACAGATGGCTTTAATTATTAGGGCAGCCATTGACAGATGTGACAGTCTAGGTTTCTGCTGCCTTGGACAGGTGTAAGCTATAGGATTTACCCAGAGGGAGCTGTGGAGAGCCAGAATTGGATAGAGCCCTGTGATGGCCCTTTATTTTGTCTTAATCCACCCCTAGGTACATAGTTATCATATTTCTTTGCCTCAAGGCATGGTCAAGTCAGTCAAAACCATCAAACCAAGTTTGTGTGCAGAAAGAAAATCTCAAAGAGAGAATACACTGTTAGCAATTGGTCCCAAACTCTGCTCACTGTTTTTACTTAGAAGCCTTTCTTCTCTTTAATTATGTCTTTATAATCAAAAGGATATATGTATGTCCCTCCTCTGGATCAAAACAAGCATGTTTACTTCTCCAATTAGAGTCTGCACAAATAATTTCAAAAAATTGAATGTCAGCCTGTGAAATCCTTCATTATTTTGTTCAACAAATTTATTGAGAAAGTTATGGAGAGTAGGAAGGTGAAAGCAGACATATTCCCTGCTCTTAGGAGCTGGTATTAGGAGGGAATTTTCAGACCTTTGATCTGATAAGAATAAGATAGTCAGCACTTACCACGTCAAGGCACCATTCTAGGCTCTGGGGAAGCAGTGGTGATCAAAATAGCCCTTTTCCCCATGGAGCTTCCATTGTGACATGGGACATGGACCACTAAAAGCCCATTTCTCACTCTCTTGCTCTCTCATGTATATATGTATACATGTATCCAAACATACACGTATATATGGACACACATATATATATATACACACATATTGTATGTGTGTGTATATATGTGTATGTGTTAGAGGGGGTGGATATAGTATACTACTTGTTATAACAGATTATATCTAATGAATTGTGACTAGCTGTGTAGATGCGTTCAACAGTTCTGCAGAGGAAAAGATATTTAAACTGGGCTGAATATGAGAGAGATCACCAAGTGAAAAAGTAGAAGAAGGTATCCCAGTTCCTACTACTCTTTGTTTGAAAAAGCAGAGTTGGACTTAGTACCTAAGCTGAATTTTGTCTCCCCAAATTCCTGTGTGAAAGTCCTAACCTCCCAGTACCTCAGAATGTAACTGTTATCTGGAAATAAGATCTTTGAAGAAGTAATTAAGTTAAAATTAGACCATAGGGTAGGGGCCTAGTTATATGTGACTTGTGTCCTTATAGAAGAGAAAGACATGCCAGGGAAACGCGGCACAGGTAAAAGGCCATGTGAAGGCATGGTGACAAGGCGGCCATCTGCAAGTCAAGGAGAGAGGCCTCAGGAGAAAGCGACCAGCCAACCCTGCTGGCACCTTGATCTTGGATTTCCAGCCTCTAGAACTGTGAGAAAATAAATTTCTGTTGTTTAAACTACCCAGTCTATGGTATTTTGTTACAGCAGCCCTACTAAACTAATACATATGCCTCCTGTTCAGTCTGGAAGGGGAACAGTAGATACCTAGTGTGCAGAAAGCTTTCAAAAAATATTTACTGAATTAAAATGTCTGAGACTTAACACAGCTCACCTATACTGAGCACTGATCTAATTTAATCCACAACTCTCTGATGTAGATATTATTATTCCTGTTTTATTGATGAGGAAACTGAGGCTTGATGAGGTTAACTAAGGTACCCAGTGTCACTTGGCTGGTAAGCGAGCATGTATTTGAGCCCGGGCAGTCTGATTCGACAGCAAATGCTCATCACTGCAGGCCCGGGAGTGGAAGGAGGTGGTAAAGAAGGAGAGGAAAGGCCAACTCATGGAGGACCTTGGCTATAGCCATGAGGCTGAACTACCAGGGAACCAGAAACCTCAGTCAGTACCCAGAAAACCTGTGATGCCATTACCTATATTTACTCAGGCCGACTCTCAAAGCAATCACAATCCATGCACACAACTCATCACCCTGTACCTCACATAGACACAGTCCTCCCAACCACTCATCTTCCCCCTTGTGCAACACACACACACACACACACACACACACACACTCACACTCGCCCCAAACTCCTCAGACAATACAACTTTTTAGGAAGTCCTTTGAAGAATGCCTTAACGGATTTGAATCAATAATCTCCTCAGATCCTAAACTGGTGCGCCCTAGTTTGCTTTTTAATGATATCTCCCAACTCGGCAGTCACAGCTGCTTCTTACTGCTCACTCCTAGCTGGTTTACTCTCTTCTTCCCTCCGCCCATAGCACACGTGTTTGTTTTTTTTTAAAGAAAGAAACAGACATGGAATTAAGTCTTGATGTCCCATGTGCTTCATTATCCTGCCTTGTTGGGAATGTGTTAAACATACAGTGTGAGTTTTCATAAGTAGCAGAAAAGGATCAAAGGAATCCACTTTACCAAAGGTTTTTCTTCTCTCTCTTTCTCTCTCCCCCAGTTTTTTTAAAAACTGAGGTTTGGGTGATTCAAATCACACTAGGTAGTTGAGCTGATAAGATAGGGGAGGAGAGATCTTCAGCAGTAGTTTTTATTTCAAGAAAACTTTTTAAGTCATGAAATGGTCTTAGTTGTCTTTGATTTTTTTTTTTTTCAGTTGAATTGCAAACCTGGAATTAGAAGACGTTTTCAAAAAATATGCTTGATGTTAACCTTAGGTAGTTATATAAATAGAGTGAATTGAAGGAAGTTACATAGCCCAAAGGTTACACTTTGTTATGCTGCTGAGATTTTTACATACCAAAAACTTAAAAACTTAAAATGGGCTACTTAAAGTTACATTCTTTACTGGAAATATACATATATATATATACACACACACACACACACACACACACATATCCCTTTATAATAACGTTTTCATATTGCTTTTCTGTAAAACTTTGAAGTGCTTGTTCCTAGGAGACATTAAGTAACAGTCCTTGGATTGGGAGGATTTGAATAAATTGCCCTGAGATGAGATATAATATGAAATATAAAGTTCATGGGAAAACAAATTTCCTCATTTAATCCTACCTGTGCAATACAGAGGGATATTTTTTTTTCTTTTTCATTTTTTAAAAATTTAAGTATATTGACTTACACTATTATAATAGTTTGGGGTGTACAACATAGTGATTTGATATTTTCATAGATTATGCACCATACAAAGTTATTACAGTATTATTGACTATATTTCCTGTGCTGTACATGACATCCCTGTGACTTATTTTATAACTGGTAGCTCTTTTTCCTTCACTTTTGGATGTCCCTAGGCTATTTGGCTTTCCAAAGACAAGACTGGAATACATAAGCTCTCAAACTGAGTCGAGAGCACACATTTATAATGACAATCCATTAGCATCTGGTTTATATACAGGACTCTAAGACATTTTCCTCAGTAATACTTTTTGAAAAATTGCCTTTCAGAATCCAATTTTGTTGAATAAAAATCTATTTCCTCTTTCCTTTAATTTTGCAGCTACTATTGTGGTATTATTTTCACCAAAAATGGTTCTGAATATTTGCAGATTCATGTCTTTGATGTGTATTCAGCAGATACTTTTTTTCCTTGTGTGACATCAGTGAAATGGTGAAAATTTCAAACGAGAGCTCAGTGAAAAATATTTGGGTATAAAAAAAGTCATATAATCACCACCCTCAACAGATTTTTGTTGTATTTTCATTATTCTATGCATATTTTAAAAGCTCTAATCAGACTGTGCCCACAACCTTTGTATCTTGATTCTATTGCTTAAAGTGATTAAAATCTTTCACATTAAAATCATAAGAAAATATTTTACTAAGTCTTTGTAAAGTATAACTTATACTCAATGACTCATCACTATTTACACACTCACACAACCATCATTCAAGTCAAGATATTCAACATTTCATTGACCCTCAAAATTACCCTTTGCTTCTTTATAGGCAATCTTTTCTGTTCCCAGCCTCAAATAACCACCACTATGCTTTCTTTATAAGCATATTTTTTCGCCTTTTCTAGAGTTTCACATGAATGGAATCATACAGTATGCACACGGCTGACTTTGGTGTCTGGCCTCTTTCACTCAGCATATGGGTTTTAAGATTTATCCTTATTATTGTGTGTATCACAGGTCTGCTGCTTTTTATTGGTAGTAGTAGTATTCCACTGTATAATTATTCAACCATTTATTTATTCATTCACCTATTGATAATCATTTGGGCTGTATCCAGTCTGTAGCTATCATTAATAAAGCTGTTATGAACCTTCTTGTACACATTATTTTGTGGACATACGTTTTCATTTTTCTTGGGTAAATAACTAGGAGTGGAATTGCTGGGTGGTAAGATAAGTGAATATTTAACTTTTTAGAAACTCTCAAATTGTTTTTTTAAAGTGACAGTACTATTTTGCATTCCCTTCAGCAACATATGACAGTTTAACTGCTTCATATTCTAGCCAACATTTGGTATTGTCAGTCCTTTAATTTTAGTCTTTCTGGGGGATGTGTAGTGATATGCTACTGTGGTTTTATTTACATTCCTTGATGACTCGTGATGTTAAGCATATTTTTGCATGCTTTGTGGACATTTATATATCTTGTGTGTGTGTGTGATCAAATATTTTATTTTTTTTTAAATAAAAAATTGGGTTGTTTATTTTCCTATTATTGATGTGTAAGAGCTTTTCATATATCGTAAGTTCTTTCTCACATATATGCATTGTGAATGTTTTCGTTGAATCTGTGGCTTGCCTTTTCATAATCTTTATAATGAGTTTCAAAGAGCAGAACTTTTCCATCTTGATAAAGTCCTATTTATCATTTTTGTCTTTTATAGTTAGTACATTTTGCATCCTATGACATCTTTGCTTCAAGACTGTAAAGATTTTTCTCCTACGTTTTCTTCTGGAAATTGTATAGTTTTCATTTTAAGGTACAGATTTTAGATCCACTTTCAGTTAATTTTGTATGTGATATAATATAGGGATTAAGGTTCAGAATTGCTTTGGCTATTCTGTTTTATGCATTTCCATGTAAATTTAAAATCATCTTACTAATCTACTTTTTAAAAAGTCTCCTAGGATTTTGATTGGGATTTCATTGAATCTACTGATCAACTTGGAGGAATTTACATAATAATAATATTTAATCTTCTGATACTGAGAAGTGTATATATACTATTGTATACCACTCCTTTATTTGTCTTATTTAATTTATCTCAGAAATGTTTTGTAGGTCTCAGTATGTAGATCTTGGACATATTTTGTCAATTTTAACCTTAAGTATTTCATGTATAAAATCCATTTTAATTGCTATATGATAGTCCACTGAGCTCAGCCATTCTACCTATTTTTTACTATAGGTTAGTAGGTTGTTTACAGTGTTTATTCTAATACAATTAATATGTTGATTGGTAATTTGTGCACACATTATTTTTGTATTTAAAATTAGTTTACATACACTTCCAGAAGAGAAGTTACTAAGTCAAAGGGCATGAAAAATTTTCAGGTTCGTGATGCATACTGAGTAACTTTTTGTCTTGAAAAAGAATTACAGAAGTTTTTCCAGATATTCCACTCTTTCTTCCTCTGTAGCCAAGGTGAACAGAGTCACTGTTATATAATCTCCAAGAAAGATAGAGGAAGAGAGAAAAAACATTTTAAATCCCTTTTAAAAGAGAAATAGAACACACCCATTTTTTTCTTGCTATACAGTTGAATATAAGAAAGACCAAGGCAAGCTGTTGCAGGTGATGCTTTCATATGTTAAAATGGATGGATTCTTTCTAGTAAGTAACTCTTCCTGGACCTCAGTTTCTTCATTTACAAAATAAGATTGTTAGAAGTATCAGTGGTTTTCAAACCCTGCTCTGAAAAACCTCAGGGTTTTGGAGGGGAAGGTTTGCAATGCAAGTTTGAGCTGGCCTGCTTTGGCCCCCCGCCCCCCCCGTATCTCTTCATGCAGAAAAGCTTTTTCTGTCAGCTTTGCATAACATGGTTCTTTCTCAAATGTGTTTTAAAAATGGGCATCCACTAATAAAAACAATTTAGAAACCCAGTGAACTAGATGGACTCTAAGGTATTTTTCAGTGAAGTCTTTGGTTTGAAGCTATGTTATCTTCTGGGAGCTTGTCTACATAAGAAGTCCTGGGGAAACTGGGATTAAACTGGGATTCCGTGCTGCCAAATATATCATAAAACACAGCTAGAGTACCTTCGGTTCACAGGACACAGTGGTTCTGGGCAGGTTCCAAAAGGGACTGGAATCAGAATTCAGATTCAAATTCAGATTTCTGGGCGCCTACTACCATAGGCCAGGTGCCCTGACTGCATTCTAACATACACAGTCTTATTGAATTCTCACAAGAGATCTGTGTTATTATCACCATTTTGCAAATAAGGAAATTAGAGCCCAGCCTAGTAAGCAATGGAGTTGTGACTCAAACTCAGGTCACCTGACTTTGCATCATCCCAAGGTATCCCAGATTTGTGAACAGAGCTTGGTCAGAGTCTGGGCATCAGACATGGATTGCTAAAATAGTCAAGGGATAAAAACAGGTGAGAAGCTCAGAGAGTCACAGGAAGAACCCAGGACTGGAACATGCTTTTATGTCTACTTACCCCCAAGAAAATCAAAGCCAAAGTGGACCATTTGAGACCCCGTTCTGCTTTTTACTAGCCTTGTAATCTCGGGACCATGCCTTAACTTCTCTGAGACTCAGTTTCCTTGTACATGAAAGAATAGCAGTGAACCTCATAGGGTATCTGTGAGAACTAAATGAGATGATGAATATAATATCTAGCTCAAAGTCTGCACAGGGAATGTGTCACACCCAAAGTGCCACATGAGCGGACCACAGACACATCATCAGATACAGCAGTTCTGAATCAGACCCTCGACAGACAGAGGAGAAGAGAAAAGAGTGAGGGCAAGGAGAATAAGATTATTATCGTTTCTAAGCAACCACAGAAAAAGAATAATATAAAGGCATTTCTCATAAGGGTGCTACACTGGCTACTTCACAGAAAGACTCTTCAGGTTTTAAAAGTAGGATACAACTATCAGTGACTGTAGAGAGACTTTTGATGATTTACAATTATTCAAAATTCTTCCTAACCACCCCCCCCTTCCTCTCTCTCCCAGTTCTCAAAGTAGTCAGCGAGGAAGACGAGAAAGACGTTTTCATCTTAATTTTATAAATAATCAAACTGAGTCTCTGAGAAAGCTTAGAAAACTATACACAGTCATCCACCTTAGGCTCAAAGCCCCCCTGGGCTACAAACTTCTTGAGGCCAGGATCTATATCTTATTTTTCTTATATACCTTCCCAAAGTGTCCTCAGAAAATTAACTATTGAGTGAAATACATTCGTTTAAGACCTGCTCATTCAGACATTTTTCTCAGAAGCAGAATCTCAGATTAAATTTCAAGGTCACAGATGCTGTGGAAAGCATCTTCGGTTGGTACATAACCGTTTAGGAATAACTTATTTTAAATGTCTTGGTGCATTGTCATGTCCCACTGCTAATCCATTCTTTCTTTTCTTTCTAATTTTTGAATAATGCATGTACTTTTTTTTTGAGAAACAGCATAGAAAAAAACACTGATTAAGGATAAATTTTCATTTTGAAAAAATCCTTGATGTTAGCTTATCCTCCTGATTGGCTTTAAGTTGCAAGGAAAATTAATTGACCTTGGACATAACATGTTTTAAAGCCAGAATGGGTGAAATTTTACTGAGGGCATATTTAGCTGAAGTTGAAATGTAACTTGCTGTCTCTGGTATTATCTCTGATTGAAGGCAGGAAGTGTTGTCCTGCCTATTAAAAATATACTTCATCTGGACCCAAAATAAAAATATGTCAAATGCAAAGAGACCCATATTTGAACCTTGACTCCCCAGATTTACAATATTCCATTATGAATATCACTTAAAACTGCTCTGTGTCTCCAAACAAGATAACCACTTGCCCTTCTTCCCCAGCTCGTAAAAATTAATATAATGCTGCAGAGGACTGACATCCTTCGAAGAAAAGACTTGCTAGGTAAATGCTGAGACTCCCCCGGATTCTTAGAACCACAGGTCGTCACTATTAAAGTCATAAAAATAGGACAGAGAAGACATGTTTTGCTTCCGACAATTTGAGGATTGGATTTTCCAACCACCTTTGAACCTTTTGATGTTCAAATTCCTCACTGGCAAGCATTCCAAAGCCTTGCAGGGCTCCTGAAATCTGAGAAGTCTTCTCACCAGAGACATGTTGAGCTGAGCTGAAAGCTCACAGATGTGGCTGCAGCCTGCCTCCCAGAATGGGAAGAACCACAGTAAATTATTTAGATGATGCTTTCTCTCTGCTCTACCCCTCTCAAGGTCCCCTTCTATTCCAGGCCACCTTCTTTTTCTTCGTGGGGAGAGGTTTTGGCAACCAAGAGGGATCTCTCCCCTCTAGCACTGCCTGATAGAGGGTACATCTCCCTTGCCCCACCTCAGGGGCTGCACTGACAGCCCTTCTTTGACTGTGTCACTCACAGCTGGAGGAGAGTCCAGCCTGGAGATAAATCTCTCACAGCTCGCTCATTCTTCTCCACGGGGCTGTGAGGAGAATGTTCAAGGCAGTGTGACAAGGCTAGTTTGCTCAGTGAACCACAGAGAGAGAGAGAGAGAGAGAGAGAGAGAGAGAGAGAGAGAGAGAGAGAGAAAGAGAGAGAGAGATTACAAAGAGCCCATTTAAATACCGAAGTCCCCTCAGCTCCCCCCTCCTAAGTCATGGCCTTGCTCTTACAATTTCAATGGATGTATCTACAAACAGTGACCTCAGGGAGATGGCCAGCCAAAAATATCCCCTCAGGCGATGACCCCGGCAGCTTCCTGAAAATAAGGCCCTTGTACATATTTCGAAGAGGGTGCCTCTCCACCATAATTGCCTAAGCTGCCAGTTGTTCATCCGATGGAGAGCAAGCCCTGGGACAAATGAGACTGGGAGATTAGCAGGACATTATTGGGCCACTGACAGGTGCAAGGAGACAAACATTAATTTGCTAAGATTCTAAAGCCCTGCTACAGGCCCCAGGCTGGCAACAATGCGCTCTCTCCAAGAACCCGAAGGTATTTCTGGGGTGGCGGGTCATTTTCCACAAGCCAGAAGGCTTTGTTGGGTTTCTGTGTTGTGCCCTGCATTCACTGTGCATTCCAGGAGCCAGCCCGTCACTAAGGCAACTGGTCACTGATCTGGCCGGCCTTTTCTCTCTTTTTAATAGACTGTCTGGAAGTAAGGGTGCAAGTTCTCTCCTCTCTGAGCCCAGTGGCTCCATCACGCTGGAAACAACTTTCAGTCGGTACTTTTCTTACATATCCTGTCCGGCACCCTTGGCACATGCCTTGTGATTGGTTCCACTGCAACCAGTTTCTTCCTCTTCCATTCATATTCTTTCCATCCTGGCATCAGAGTGATCACTTCAAGCTCAGACTTCACAATGTTATTCTCCTGCTTAAAAAAACTGGATGGCTTTTGATCAGTGACAGGACGGATCTCTCTCTATACTTGGTGGGCCCTACTCCATCATCCTGCATCTGGGCATGATGAGGACGTGGAGTCAAAGCCAACCCACGACAGACAAGCCTGCAAGAAACAGCCTTTTCTGTTGTCAACGGCCAAGGCGTCAAGCATTACTTCAGCCAAACGTAGCCTAAACCGCGTGAAACTGTGACTATGGTCATCTTGTTTGAGACATCAAATGACATCAGGGAAACTACTGAGGACCGATCGTGTCTTCAGGAAGAAATGTTTTTAAACAATACACTCCTAAGTCCAAGCTCATCCTAGGCCTTCACAGAACTAGGAATTAGAGTAATGGAGCATGAAAAACTGACTCCTTCATCACGATCCAAAACACTTTAGTTTGAGAATTCCCCTATATCTGAGAGAAAGAAATGATTTGAAAATCTGAAAAACAATCCATGATCTCAGTGTATGATGTGGTTTCCAGGACAAGGAAAGATCTACATTTTAACGTTTCCACTGTGCACCAAACACTGTGGGAGCTTTAGACAGATAGATAGATAGATTGATAGATAGATGACAGATAGATGATAGATAACAGGGTCTCAGCCTGAGCCTAAATGTGGATTCAGACATGTCCGGACGTGTCTGATGAGTAAGAGGCCGGCCAGCCACATGCCTTTTTGCACCAGGGTCAGAGCGAGAGAACTCAGGGAAGGAGGAGCTGCCCGATGGGTATCATCATTCTGAGACTGGTATGATGGCTTCTAGAGTCATTTCCAAGCACAGGGTTCATCATATCTGAGTCCCATGGAACAAAGAGACTGAAGGAAACACCTAATGAATTGCCTTCATAAAAGTCTGTGAAACATCACATCTCACGCAGCCCTGCACGGGGACCCCCGGAATGGAATGTGACACAGAGCAGGGACAGGGGCCTTCTTCTCTACCTTGCCCTAAAATATCTCACAGGCTCCAGGACCTATTCAGTGTTAGGAGTTCTTGGCTTATTGCTAGTGGCACTGAGCAAATGCCCTGATGGAGACAGGGCAGCAAATATGGCACCAGGGAGGAGATACACGTGGAAATTGCCATAAACCCTTGAAAAGTAATTACACAGAGATGAGGTCATGTGCACAGAAAAGGCCCAAAGCTATAGAACCATAATTACTATTGCTGATATAACCCCATTAATATCAATCAACAATTATGTTTCCAGCACCTACTCTATGCAAATTACTTTGTTACATGCTGAGCAATAATCCTTGATCTTAAGGGGCTATTCTCTAGCCCTCCATGGCCTGACAATGCTGGAAGAAACTCCATCTAATCACACATTATCTCATTTAATCATCACAGCAACTCCATGAGGGAGATTTTATCATCTTTTTAAAACAAGGGCCTGGCTTCCCTGGTGGCGCAGTGGTTAAGAATCTGCCTGCCAATGCAGGGGACATGGGTTTGAGTCCTGATTCAGGAAGATCCCACAGGCCATGGAGCAACTAAGCCCGTGTGCCGCAACTACTGAACCTGAGCTCTAGAGCCCACGAGCCACAACTACTGAGCCCGAGTGCCACAACTACTGAAGCCCATGCTCTGCAACAAGAGAAGCCACTGCAATGAGAAGCCTGCGCACCGCAACGAAGAGCAGCCCACGCTCGCTGCAACTAGAGAAAGCCCACGTGCAGCAACAAAGACCTAACATAGCCAAAAATAAATAAATAAATAAATAAATAAATAAAAATTTTACAAATTTTTAAAAATTTAAAAGCAGGGCCCAGAGAGGTTAAGTAACTTGCTGAAGGTAACATAGCTTTTAAGTGGTAGAGATGAGGCAAGTCAGATATGATGACACAAACAACTGATCATCAAGGCAAGGCAGAGTGTCTGCTTATTACTAACAAAACAAAAAGATGAAGAAACAAACAAAAGAAGTGCCACAGACCTTTTTTTCTGTGATTCTTTGGTGGAACATGTCACCAGCTCTAACACCCTGGGGAGAAAACAGCAGCTGTCAGAGGCTGCCCACCTTGCTTTGCCTCTCGCTTGCTCTCTAGTAGCTTCCACGATTTCTCCCCTTACCAACCTGAGCCTCAGGAGTAATCAAATCAGTAACTGATATTCAGGAAGTAGGTACAGGCTTAGCTGAAGTGGATTTTGTATGTTAATTAAGTGTTTTATGGAACCTCTGAGAGCTCAGATGACACTCGGTAAATATTTCTCACTGAATCCACAGAATCTGTGAGCGGGTTCTGTATAATAAAGCAATTTCAATGTCCTGACAGATGGGCCATAGAAATTGACTGGGTGGCTATGATTCCAACAGATTATATACGATGAGAAATCTGGACAATAAGTGCTTTCTGTGATTGTTGCCTATGTCCTGGTCATTTTCTAGAAGGGAAGAACTCAACTGTTTTCAGTTTGTATTACAGAGAGAGGAGGGGTTCTGAGACGCTTGCAGTTCTTTTGTCCTGGAATTAAATAAAAAAGAAGAACAACAAAAAAAAGTACCTCCCAATTCTGCTTCCTGGTTCTTGCATGAACAATGCAACCCGCTAAAAGTCATTTGTAAAGCATTTATCAAAAAGATAGAAGTGATAAATTCCCCCTTCTCCTCTTGAGCTCAGAGCTCTCTTTTTCCCTACAATTTCTCTGTAGAGAGCCTGATCGAGGTTCTGCTGTACCTTCAGCTCTTTCGGGTCAGGACTCCAAATTCTTGGAATGAGTTCAGGTACATAAACCCTCACCATGTGAACGTGCACACACACACAACCCAGGAATGGCGAAGCGTGTGTTGTTAAACACGTTGATTCAGACTAATAAATACACACTAAGCAAAATATTTTTAAAACATTCACATAAAGATCTTTCTAATCTGAACAGAAAAAATTCTAGGCTTCTAATCTGTGGATTTTGCCTACCTTGGACAACCACATTAAAGAATAAAATTTCAAAATTGCCTAAGCCAGTCACAAAAAGATAAATACTGTATGATTCCACTTATATGAGATACTTAGAAGGGTCAGAGTCATAGGGACAGAAAGTAGAATGGTGGTTGCCAGGGGCTGGGGGAAAGGGGAATGGAAACTACTGAGCTATTGTTTAATGGGGAAAGTTTCAGTTTTACAAGAGGAAGTTTTATGGAGCTAGATGGTGGTGATGTTTGCACAACACTATGAATATATTTATTACAACTGAATTGTACACTTAAAAATAGTTCAGGTGATAAATTTTATGTATGTGTATTTTACCATAATAAAAGTTTTTTTAAAACCATAGGACAAAATTAAAAACAAAACAAAACAAAATATTTTTAATTTCCTTTGTTGCTACTTTACCTTCATCAAGAGTCATCGTCTTCTGCCTACACTGGCTGGTCTATGCTCAAATGATGAAAGGAATCTGGTGCAGCCCCACAATTAGATAAAGGCAAAATTGCCTATGGAAATGACCGAACCCTTAATTAGCTAATTGTAGGTGCAATTGGCCACTTGCACCATCAGATGAAGGGCAAGTGGTTAATTGAGCCCACAAGTGACCTACTCAATCAGAACTAACAAATGACTCATCAGATGAGGTCCTGGCCAAAACGTATCTACAAACAATAGCATGTGTGAAAACTGCACAAATCAGAAGCGGCAGTCGGGCTGCTATCTAAAAACAAAACCCACAAAACACGAGCTAATTATGGAAATGATCAAAATAAGGAAAATTCAATAATGAGCCATGATCATGGGGGAAGGGAGGGAGATGAGTGATGAAGCAATTTTGGGAACCAAAGGCCCTAGATATTGGAAAGAGCATCTGCTTGGAGCCATCCCTACTTGTTTTTATTTAAAACTTTCAGGAACACTTGTCATTTTCTTCCATTGTACATTCTTATTCATGGAAGGTATCGAGAGACCTCAGCACAAAATATCATACTGATAGGGGGCTTGGGAAATGTGACTGAATGAATGAATGGGGGACACCATATTTGCACATAGAGGGCTAAGACACAAATACAGCCACTTCAGTAAATTGATGGTACTGAGAAGTTCCTGCTGGGTTTCCCCAATACTGAATATTTTGTTTGGCTGTGTTGCTACCACATGCAAGTTAACTAGTAGGAGGAAATACTAACGATTATGAGGCTGTTGACAGAAACAATAATAATAGTTTGTACTCATCAGGTTAGGCCAGGTCTATGCTGAGGTAGAAATCCCAAAATCTCAGTGGCCCTAAACAACAAAAGTTTATTTCTTACACAAAATTCATTCTAGGTTGTTTCTCCTTCTCACCGGTAAAGATTCTTTCATCCTGTGATTCTGCCATCTCAACAAAGGCCTCCACCTTTACCACTCAAGAGGACAAGAAGACCAAGAACTATGCAGTGAAATAGGGCTTTTCATTGCGTCAGCTCGGATGTGTCACATGTTGCTTCTGCTCACATTTCTTTGGCCAGAATTAGTCATGTGGTCGAGGGGGAGCAGAGACTTCCATTCACTCAGGAAAGAGGAGAGATGAAATAGGGTTGGGTGAATCTGTGGCATTTTTTCTACCACAGAGGCCAAAAACAAAGAAGAATAAAAAATCACCTATCCATTTGGAAACTTAGAATACCTCTTGATATAATGCTATTTTAAAGAAGTACACAAAATTAAATGTACAAATGAGTCAGAAACTTTCATGATAAAACATATAAGCTGAAGTGGTTTTCATAAGGAAATGCAAAGCCATGAAATTCCTTATAAGAGGAAAGGTAGACTGAAAATAAATGACCCATACTTTCACTCAAGAGTCTTAAAGACAAGAAATAACAAGTGTTGGCGAGGATGTGGAAAAAGGGAACCCTTGTGCACCACTGGTGGGAATGTAAATTGGCGCAGCCACTATGGAAAGCAGTATGGGGGTTCCTCAAGAAATTAAAAATACAACTACTATATGATCCAGTGATTTCACGTCTGGGTATTTACTTGAAGAAAACAAAAACACTAATTTGAAAATATATATGCATCCCTGTATTAATTGCAGCATTATTTACAACAGCCAAGATGTGGAAACAACCTAAGTGGCCACTGATGAATGAATGAATGAAGAAGTGATGTGGTATATATATGTATATATGTGTATATATATATATATATACACACACACACACTCACACACACACACACATACCTACACACAGTGGAATACTATTCAGTCATAAAAAATGAAATCTTGCCATTTATGACTACGTGGATGGACCATGAGGGCATATTAAGTGAAATAAGTCAGACAGAGAAAGATAAATATCATATGAGCTCATTTATATGTGAAATCTAAAACAAAAAAACAAACAAAACCAAGCTCATAGATACAGAGAACAGATTGGGGGTTGCCAGAGGTAGGGGGTGGGGGTAGGCAAAATGGGTGAAGGGTGTCAAAAAGTACAAACTTCTGGTTACCAAATAAACAAATCATGAGGACGCAATGTACAGCATGGTGACTATGGTTAATAATACCGTATTGCATAGTTGAAAGCTGCTAAGGGAAGAGATCTTTAAAGTCCTCATCAAAAGACAAAAACACATGACTATCTATGGGGACCAATGTTAACTATGAAGTAGACTACTGTGGTGATCATTTCACAATATATGCAAATATTGAATCATTATGTTGTACACCTGAAACTATTCAATAATATGTAATTATATCTCAGTTAAAAAAAATCTTGTATATATTGTGATCATTTCACAATATATACAAATATTGAATCATTATGTTGTACACCTGAAACTATTCAATAATATGTCAATTATATCTCAGTTAAAAAAATCTTAAAGAAGCAGCAAAATAACACAAAAGAAATGTGATTAGGAATTATTGAAGATTTTTTAAATGATGAAATAAAAAATATTTTAAAAGTACATCATATTAATAAAAATTTAAAATGTGTTCTTTGTAAAGATTGATAAAGTAGAAAGATTTTGGGCCAGTAGGATCATAGGGAATAAAGAATGGATTACTATGAACAATGTTATAAACAATATAGGAGACATAAATATAGATGCTGAGGAGCTAGCAAACACCTTAAGAGAACATATATAACAATTTCAACCAAAACATTGGAAAATATAGAAAACTGATGAAAATCTAGGAAAACAGTCATTATTAAACCTAGGAAAATTATTTATCCTTACTCAAAATTTTTTCTCTTGCTTATTTGCCTTCCTTAAAAATGAAATAATCACTCTGGAGTTTGGGCTGTGCTCTGGGGTATCAGTACCAGGATTCAAATCCTGACTCCATCCTACTAGCTGTGCCAAATTATTCCACCTCTCTGTGATTCAGCTTCTTAATTTACAGCTACTCACTAGATTATCGTGAGGATCGGGTAGGTAGTAAGCTATCAATGAACACTGATATTATTCTTTAAATGGGACTTCAAGCACGTGATTTTTAAGTGGGTTGAAAAAAAATTTTAATAGATTATATTTACAGAGCAATTACATCAATTATTCCAGAGTATAGAAAATATCCTATAACATCGTGTTAATTTAAGGATGTAATCTAGGCACATGAACACAGATCACAGGTACACAAATCAGTGGATCACAAATTCAGATGCTTTCAAGAGCCATGCAGCAATCTAAATGAGAAAAGTAGGCTTGGTTTAAGAAGGACCAGGCATGCATCTTTTTTGGTCTATTTTCGTATTCTCAGGTTTAATAGAAACATGAGACTAAGAAGCAGTTCTCTCCTATAAGAGAAACAAATGGGCACTCACAGTTAAATCACCCTCTGGCACGCTGAGGTGACAGGGAGCAAAAGGGACCATGAGAACTAGTGGTCATGGGCCCCCATTAAATGGGGCATTTGCCTCTGAGCTACAGCCAAAGGCCAACGTGCAGAATTAAACTCCCAGTGTAACTTCATCATCTCAATTTTTTAAAGAAAAATTCTCTTTTATAAAAAAACGTAGATCTATATATTTACAAAAAAATTATACTGTCGGATCCCTACTTTATACCTTTCACAAAGCTAGATTTCAGATGGTTTAAAGAGATAAAATAAACTTAAAATAATATTTTTATGATCATGGTGTAAGTTTTTCTTAGCAAAGCACAAATAAGGAAAAAATTAACATGTTAGACTACATAAAATTTTAAATATTTATACCACAAAATAGTCGTAAAAGGCAAGTAACAGTCTTGGAAAAGTATATGTAGAGTATAAAACCAAAGATTAAGATCTAGAACAGTGCTGCCTAGTAGAATTTTCTGTGCTGAGGGAAATGTTAACAATTTGGTATGTATTCTTCTGCATATTTCTCTCTATATTTATATGGAGATTCAGGTAGGTACCTATAAGTATGTAGTAATATTATGCTAATAATAATATTGTAAGCAATATTGCTTACTATGTTGTGTACTATTCTAATGGCTTTTCACATATGAATTGATTTAATCCTCATAACAACCCTATGAGATAAACACTACTGTTATCCCCATTTTACAGATGAGGAAACTGATGCATAGATGGGCTTAGTAAATTTTCCAAGGACAGAGAGCTAGCAAGTGTCAGAGACACGACTCAATCTTAGGCCGTCTGCCTTCAACGCCTATACTCTTCAAATTTTTTTTTTTTTTTTGCGCTACGCGGGCCTCTCACTGCTGTGGCCTCTCCCACTGCGGAGCACAGCCTCCGGACGTGCAGGCTCAGCGGCCATGGCTCACGGGCCTAGCCACTCCACGGCATGTGGGATCTTCCCGGACCGGGGCACTAACCCGTGTCCCCTGCATCGGCAGGCGGACTCTCAACCACTGCGCCACCGGAGAAGCCCTAATCTTCAAATTTTTTTTTTTTCTTTTTTTTCATGGATATATATACACTACCAACCTACTCTTCAAATTTATACTAAATTTCCTCACATATAATTTTAATTTTCTTGATTGTTTTTAAGGTTGTTGTTTTTGTTAAGCATAAGGTGCACATGTAGCTCTACAAATGATATTTTTCATTAACAGTCTACCTGGCATATGTCCTCACTAGGACATATATCTCTACTTCATTCTTTTTACTGATATATTTCATAGTGTGGATGAGATGTACCATAACTAATTTAACTACTCTGACATTGTATTAGGGTTTCCAAAGAGCATCACCCAGAGAGCACCATTCATAGAAACTACAAAGTGAAAGGCATCTACTGGACATGTGCAGTGCACTGCCCAAGAGGTCCCGCATTTAAGTATTTCCACTTTTTTCAATAATACAAATGGTGTTGGAATAGACTTTCTTGTCCAGGTCTGTGCCAGTATCCCCACAAGCCAGATACCCAAAATTGGAATTGTAAAGAAAAGAGTATGGATGGTTTAAATGGTGATAGACACTGCCAGAGTGATTCCAGAAAGACCCTATCATTATTCTCCCACCAAAAGTATAAGAGAGAACTCATTTTCTTCCACCCACACTAAAACATACACTGCCAATATTTATGTTTCTTGTCAATCTGAAGAATGAAAACTGGTACCTGACTTTTGATTGCTTCAGCATCTTTTCATATGCTTAGTGACCTTTAGAATTTCTTCTATTGGTTTATATTATTAATTTATAGGCACATATATAGTCTACATCTGCAGTGTCTAACATGGTAGAGACTAGCCACGTGGCTATTTGAATGTAAATTAATTAAAATTAAAGTTAGGGCTTCCCTGGTGGCCCAGTGGTTGAGATACTGCCTGCTAATGCAGGGGACACGGGTTCGAGCCCTGGTCTGGGAGGATCCCACATGCCGCAGAGCGGCTGGGCCCGTGAGCCACAACTACTGAGCCTGTGCGTCTGGAGCCTGTGCTCCACAACAAGAGAGGCTGCGATAGTGAGAGGCCCACGCACAGCGATGAAGAGTGGCCCCCACTTGCCACAACTAGAGAAAGCCCTCGGACAGAAACGAAGACCCAACACAGCCAAAAAAAATAAATAAATAAATACATAAATTAATAAATTAATAAAACAAAACGGCATGGAAAAATGCTCAACATAAGGATTAAAAAAAAAAAAATTAGCTCTTCCCTCCGCCGTCATGGAACTGCCCCAGAGCCCAAAGGGAAGATGGCCTCACTGAGGCTGCCGGTTCTGGAGGGGCCCCAGTGGACGAAGCCACGACAGTCCCAGGGACCATGGGCCGGGGACTGAGCCAGAAGTCAGAGGATAGCTGTCTCCGCTAAAATCTCTGAAGAGCAATGAGAGTGCAGAGAACCTGATCATTAGCCTGGTAACACTGGACATAATAAGTGGAGCCGTGTGGATTAAAGGCTCTTGGTGCTCCAGCCAGGAGTCAGGGCTGTGTCTCTGAGGTGGGAGAACCAACTTCAGGACACTGGTCCACAAGAGACCTCCCAGCTCCAAGTAATATCAAACGGCAAAAATCTCCCAGAGATCTCCATCTCAACACCAAGACCCAGCTTCACTCTACGACCAGCAAGCTACAGTGCTGTACACCCTATGCCAAACAAATAGCAACACAGGAACACAGCCCCATCCATTAGCAGAGAGGCTGCCTAAAATCATAGTAAGGCTATAGACACTCCAAAACACACCACCAGACGTGGACCTGCCCACCAGTAAGACAAGATCCAGCCTCATCCACCAGAACAAAGGCACTAGTCCCCTCCACCAGGAAACCTACTCAACCCACTGAACCAAGCTTAGCCACTGGGGACAGACACCAACAACAACAGGAACTATGAACCTGCAGCCTGCGAAAAGGAGACCCCAAACACAGTAAGATAAGCAAAATGAAAAGACAGAAAAACACACAGCAGATGAAGGAGCAAGGTAAAAACCCACCAGA
>NC_041222.1:18416446-18418180 GCF_002837175.3 Physeter macrocephalus
GTTGGGATCAATAGCAGAATAACTGAGGCAGAAGAACGGATAAGTGACCTGGAAGACAAAATAGTGGAAATAACTACTGCAGAGCAGAATAAAGAAAAAAGAATGAAAAGAACTGAGAAAAGTCTCAGAGACCTCTGCGACAAAATTAAACGCACCAACATTCGAGTTACAGGGGTCCCAGAAGAAGAGGAGAAAAAGAAAGGGACTGAGAAAATATTTGAAGAGATTATAGTTGAAAACTTCCCTAAGATGGGAAAGGAAATAGTTAATCAAGTCGAGGAAGCACAGAGAGTCACATAGATAAATCCAAGGAGAAACACGCCAAGACACATATTAATCAAACTATCAAAAATTAAATTTCAGCAGAAATGCTACAGGCCAGAAGGGAGTTGCAGGACATATTTAAAGTGATGAAGGAAAAAAACCTACAACCAAGATTACTCTACCCGGCAAGGATCTCATTCAGATTTGATGGAGAAATTAAAACCTTTACAGACAAGCAAAAGCTGAGAGAGTTCAGCACCACCAAACCAGCTTTACAACAAATGCTAAAGGAACTTCTCTAGGCAAGAAACACAAGAGAAGGAAAAGACCTACAAGAACAACCCGAAACAATTCAGTAAATGGTAATAGGACCATACATATTGATAATTACCTTAAATGTAAATGGATTAAATGCTCCCACCAAAAGACACAGACTGGCTGAATGGATACAAAAACAAGACCCATATATATGCTGTCTACAAGAGACCCACTTCAGACCTAGGGACACATACAGACTGAAAGTGAGGGGATGGAAAAAGATATTCCATGCAAGTGGAAGTCAGAAGAAAGCTGGAGTAGCAATTCTCATATCAGACAAAATAGACTTTAAAGTAAAAACTATTACAAGAGACAAAGAAGGACACTATATAATGATCAAGGGGTCGATCCATGAAGAAGATATAACAATTTTAAATATTTATGCACCCAACACAGGAGCACCTCAATACATAAGGCAAATACTAACAGCCATAAAAGGGGAAATCGACAGTAACACAATCATAGTAGGGGACTTTAACACCCCACTTTCACCAATGGACAGGTCATCCAAAATGAAAATAAATAAAGAAACACAAGTTTTAAATGATACATTGAACAAGATGGACTTAATTGACATTTATAGGACATTCCACCCAAACATAACAGAATACACATTTTTCTCAAGTGCTCATGGAACATTCTCCAGAATAGATCATATCTTGGGTCACAAATCTAGCCTTGGTAAATTTAAGAAAATTGAAATCGTATCAAGTATCTTTACTGACCACAATGCTATGAGACTAGATATCAATTACAGGAGAAGATCTGTAAAAAATACAAACACATGGAAGCTAAACAATACACTACTTAATAACGAAGTGATCCCTGAAGAAATCAAAGAGGAAATCAAGAAATACCTAGAAACAAATGACAATGGAGACACGACGGTCCAAAACCTATGGGATGCAGCAAAAGCAGTTCTAAGAGGGAAGTTTATAACAATACAATCCTACCTTAAGAAACAAGAAACAACTCGAATAAACAACCTAACCTTGCACCTAAAGCAATTAGAGAATGAAGAACAAAAAAACCCCAAATTTAGCAGAAGGAAAGAAATCATAAAGATCAGATCAGAAATCAGTGAAAAAGAAATGAAGGAAACAACAGCAAAGATCAATAAAACTAAAAGCTGGTTCTTTGAGAAGATAAACA
>NC_041222.1:18420287-18468079 GCF_002837175.3 Physeter macrocephalus
ATGGCACAAGGAGATCAGCTAGGTGGTTTGTGACCACCTAGAGGGGTGGGATAGGGAGGGTGGGAGGGAGGGAGATGCAAGAGGGAAGAGATATGGGAACATATGTATATGTATAACTGATTCACCTTGTTGTAAAGCAGAAACTAACACACCATTGTAAAGCAATTATACTCCAATAAAGATGTTTAGAAAAAAAATAAAGTTAAATATTTAATCCTCAGTTGCACTAGCCACATTTCAAATGTGTATGTCCTCTGATAGAAAGGAGACAGTAGAGAAGAGACTGAAGATAAAAGAGAATAAAGCAATAATTAGAAACTAAAGGGAAGATGGAGAAAGTAATATGATTACAGAAAAATAGCCATAAACATAGACAGCTAGTACTGAAAGGAAACTTGGAGATTATCTGATCCCATAGTTTTCAAATTCTATTCTGTGAAGTCCAGGAATTCTGTACAGATGCACAGATCTATACATTTTAAGATATGTTTCAATGTAATTTAAGGTTGTAAATAAAAACATAGACTCAAATTTCAGCACATCATAGGCCATTGGAATTTTAACTTGTTTTACGATTTTAACTTGTTTTGGGGCAGACCTGAAAAGTTTTCTGGTGTGTGTGTGTGTGTGTGTGTGTGTGTGTGTGTGTTAAAGAGAGATAGAGAGAGAGAGAGGACAAACTTATAGAAAGTATGTCATTGGGTAGGAAGGCTATAGCTCTACGTGTAAGTTTTTTTAAACAATTCAAGACAATTTGTAAACACTCATAACTGTGACCAAAAGCAAGCATGCTACCTTAGCTCATGCACACAATACCCAAGCTCCCATCTTCAATGAATAGTCAATAGCGCAATACGAAGGAAATGTCAATATATACAGTCAAAATAATATGTTATATAGATAGCTTTAAAGCTCATTTTAAATCTTAGAGGCTTCTGGTTTGACTTTTTATTGATAAACTTTCTGCAAATATGGAGTTATTCTTATTTCATTTTTGTATTTATAAACGTTCTCTATTTTTTCAGGAGATGTAAAAAATACGTCTTGAAGCAAGAGTTATCTGGTGAGAAAGAGAATATTAAAAGGGGAAGTCAGATATGTCATATTAGCATGTATTGGCGTATCCACTAATGTTAACCCATTGAGAATCATGTAAGGAATGAAGGCAAGTGCTGACAACTCTCACACAAACGCACTTAAAATTCACACAAGATCAAGAAACTACATGATGGAAGGAAAAACTGGAGGAGTCTATGTTTATGATCATAACATCGTCCCCATCTGCAGCAGGTTTTAGGCAACCAACTACTTCAAAATAGTGTTATGGTCCCTGACAAGTTAGTCCTATTTAAACAGAAGACAATGAGCAATATAGTTAAGTCTTTCTACTTGCTTTTTCAATGTTAATTGAACAGTTTGAATGCTATCAAATTTGATGCAAATTGCTTGTTAGTGAACATGCACTTTCTCCCATGGCAGAGAATCAGATTCTATGAAGGGAAAGTTTTAAAACCCAGTACTTTTAAACAATCCTACTCAAATGTAAGAGAATGAAACTATTATAAATATATACATACAAATGTTTCCACTTTCTGATGATATGTCTAGAGAGGAGTGAAATTTTTTTAAATTAATTTTTATTGGAGTAAAGTTGATTTACAATGTTGTATTAGTTTCTGTTGAACAGCAAAGTGAATCAGTTATACATATATCCACTCATTTTTTACATTCTATTCCCATATACACCATTACAGAGTACCAAGTAGAGTTCCCTGTGCTATACAGTAGGTCCTTATTAGTTATCTATTTTGTATATAGTAGCATGTATATGTCAATCCCAATCTCCCAATTTATCCCTTCCCCTCCCTTTCCCCCTTGGTAACCATAAGTTTGTTTTCTACATCTGTGACTCTATTTCTGTTTTGTAAATAGGTTCATTCGTACCATTTTTTTTTAGATTTCACATATAAGTGATACAATATGATATTTGTCTTTCTCTGTCTGACTTACTTCGCTCAGTATGACAATCTCTAGGTCCATCATGTTGCTGCGAATGGCATTATTTTCTCTTTTTTATGGCTGAGTAATATCCCATTGTATATATGTACCACATCCTTACGGATAAAGGACTGAAATTTTTAACACCCAAAATACATGATGGATTAGTGAAGGTTGTCAGTTTTATGAACTCTTTCATGAATTTTAGTAATAATACTGTGGATTTCAGCATATTTCTTATTTTTCTATGTTGGGTTCATGCAGATGAAAACAAAAAAATGTACCTTACACTGGCCAATGTGTAGTTAACATCTATACAGATGATGTGAAAGTAATATCTGAGAAGAACTGATGTGAAAGTAATATCTGAGAAGAACACAGACGTAATGATTCTCTTAAAGCTCAGCACAATGTGTTCAAGCAGTCTAAAGACTCTTTAACAGAACTGTAGAGTCAAACATTAGGTGTTAACTTCTTACAAACATGCAAGCATCTTTCTAAATATTGTTGGATCAAACCATATAAATAATGAATTACATTAAGACACAGCCTTAAAACTGCAAATTTTCAGAGTTATTCGTAATTATATTGGCAGTATATTACAGAATAGCCTTTTCTTTACAGGAGACTTACATGATGAACTGAAGGCAAGGAGCTAGTACAAATATTTCAAAGATTCTAAGGGAGAAAAAAAATTGTGCTTGTCAGTGAAGGAATTCCATTTATTAAGTAGCTAACAAAAATACAACAGCTTTTCAGAAATCCAGTATTTTCATGCTTATAATTGCAAATGATGTGTCAGAAAGGGAAATGAAACTTCAAATTTCTACTGAATGGAAAACAAAGTAGATTTTTACAGCCTTGAAAAATGACAGAGGTGTGCTAAGACATGTGAGATTTTTAAAAAATGAAATCACTGAGAAATCTTATGTTGTTATCAGATATATTTGAAAAACATTTCCTGCCAAAGACATTTCAACCAGCTAGATAGGAGTGAGTTTACCTACCCTCCCCACATGAAACACTTACCAAGTAACCTAAGCGAGTGGCTATGAGATAATGTTAGTGATTCAGTCTTGAAATAAAACTGTCCCGTTGCTTCTCTTTCAGTCTTCTCTGATGGTTAATGGAAGACTAAGCTTAACCATTGAAAACCTGTTATCTTTTGTAAAAAACTTCTCTAAGTGAATCAGCATTTTTGTCCCATAAAACCAAAACAAATCACTAGAATAATTGGATTCTGGCACTAGTTATTATCCATAACTCCTAATTTCAAAATTATGTTTAATGACACATAATTCTGAAATATTTCAGTTGCCTTTACAATAAATAATAAGCATGCATTAAATAAATATGTGTATATATAAATATATATAAGTGAATACATACTGAAACTAAGAAAATTATACTAAATATTGCTTTTTCTCTTATTATATATTTGGGTTCTTCATATCATTTTGTTGAAAAGAAATACTGCTAGAAATGAAGCAGAGCTGATTGATTCAACTCCATTTTACAGAAAAGCGATTGCAACCAAGGAAGCAATGAGCACCATACTTCAGAGCATGGTCTCTAGGTTCTGACAGATTTCGGCTTAAACCCTGACTCCATCACTTATTTTCTGTGTGCCACTGGCTATATGTCTTAGTTTCTCACCAAGTTTTAGTTTCATCATTTGTTTGATGAAGGTAATAATAGTATTGACCCCAAGGGTTCTTATTATGGTTAAATTCAATGCAGTGAATGCTCTTAAAAAGGAAAACAAAACGAAACAAAACGAAATGAAACATGCCCTGCATGGGAAAGTGATCCAGTATCACCTAGAAGTCAATAGTTAAGCCTGGACAAGTTAGTTGTCCTAGTTATAGAGTTCTCTCCATCATACTAGTCTGCAGTGAACTCAGTGGGAAAGTTCCTTCGGATGAAGACGCATATGGCTTCTTCCTCTGCAAGGAGGGGAAAGAGACAGGAGTCCAGAAATTCTGATCTGGAAGGTGGACAATGGCCAGAAATATTTCTTAAGTGGTGGTTAGTTTTTCTGTTGAAAATGTGGGTTTTGAGTGGCATCAGAAAAGGTGGAAAAAGTCTTTGTAGCAGAGAGTATGAGATTAATAAAATTTATTGAGCTGCAGTTTTGACTAAGTTTGGAGACTTTGGAAGAATATGAAGCTTTGAATTCCAGTAGAATTGCTGCAAACTCAAGATTTGCTACATAGCAAATGTGTGGTTTTGGCAAGTCTTTAATATCGCCATACCTTTCTGCTGAGGTTACTGTGGCAATTCCATTAGATAACATTAGGTGAAATTCCAGGCCTGTTGCTGAGGCCCGCAGCACAGAAGGCAGACATGGGGCCCAGATCTTCCTAGACCATGGGCTCCTTGAGACCGGGAAGAGTGTCAGACTCAACGTTTGTTGAGTGTTGAACAAACCCTGAACTCTTGTTTCTTACACTCCTTGATCTGAATATTTGACCTTTGTTCTGCTGGTGGTAGCCCAATTTATTAAGACTTCTTCCTTCATCTTTCGGGCTATGTTACTACCCTCAGCCTCTGGTCCCTGGAAATAAAATGGGAATGATAACCACTTTGTACAGGTATTATGTGGTTTAGCAGTAATTCATGTAAAGGTTTCAGCACAGTCCCAGCACATAGACACAAATTCAAGTTCCAGTATTTATTATCTTCTAAGTGTCCTCCCCTGTGAAATGGGATAATAATGCAGTTTTCCTGAAGTCTAAGTGAAATTTTTAGATGTGAAAAGACTTTTCAAATTATAAAGTGCTAAATGAATGTTGATTAACATCTTCAGTAGAGAAGAGCTGATTTAGGTATCTTCGATTAAAGACAAAACAAACATTAAGTGCTAGAACTTGAAGTTTTCCCACTAAGTTCTCAGACTGAAGGATATTATTCCTATTAATGTGTTGGTTAAATGTGGTCCCTCCACCTGCATTCTTGAAATCATTCCTTCTATACCCTTTCCAGGAAATTTGTTCTATCAGTCAATGAATTGCCGCCTCTATAAGATCAAACTGCAGCTAGTAGCTTGCACACTTAACAAATCAGTGCTTGAAAAAAAAAATTGGCTAGAGGACTCCACTTTCCAAGGATGCTATAGAGGAAATGCCTGTGTTGGGTGGAAGACAGGACTAAAGCGATAGGAATGTTGAATTGGAAAGGGTTTATATTCCAGTTCTTACCACAGCAAGTGGATATTTATCTGCTTCTGCTCAAGCATTTCTAGCCATTTGATTTGCAGGGCACCTTCATTTTTAGAAAGCTCTTTAGATTGCATTAAATCCTACCACTCCTTGGGCCACATTTTCTCCTCTGGAGCCATCAAAAGTAGCCTCTTCCATCTTCAATGAGAGGCTGTCAAATATTTAGAGAAAGAGATCAAGCTTTTCATCATTTGAGCACGTTATGTGTCGGCACACAAGGGAGCTTGAGGGAAGGGTAGTCAGTGGGTTTGAGGAGCATCTCAGACAGGGTTTGGCAAACCCTCTTTAACCACAGTCGATATCTTGATTGGCCACATCAGATCCAAAGAAGCCACAGGATGTCACTAAACCACCCAAATCTGCCCCTTCTCTTGATCTTAGTCATACTTTTGGACCCCTCTCATTTTCAATAGCATATTAAGTAGCACTTTGGTAAAAGACATGCTTTAGGTGAGAAAAAACCTCTTACATATTGCATAGCTACAGGGATTATGATTCCATCTCATTTTTTCCCCTCTCAGGCTCAAGTGTCTTTTGTCAACCTTTTGGTATTCATCTCCAATACCTTCTCCTTCCTCATTTTCTCACTGTATAATTTCTTCCTTCCTTTCTAATAAGCCATTTGAGAGGTTCCCAAACCGTTTTACCTTTTCCTCAAATAGGGTGACAAAATGGCATGGAATATACACATAGTCAGGATGGTCTCAGGCAGGAAGAAAATTATAAGGGGACAGTAGACCCTCTCAACTTCCATGCCTCTTGATGATGGGAAGGCTATGGTTAGATTCTGCAGTGAACCACAATTCTGTTGTCTAACTCCAGGTACTTCTAACTAGCTGCTACTTATAAGTAGACTATGGTTTCCTGTTACATTTAAGCCAGTGCATCTATTCTTATTTTTTCATCTCACTGTTAGTAGCTTAGTCACTCATTCAATGAATAAAATATCAGTCATTTCCATAAGTCTCTGTGGACCTGTTTCCAGATATTCAGCAAGACATTGGCCTAGTCTGCTAGGATTTCTCATTAGTATTTGTAAACTGGTAGCAATAACACGCATCATGTGAATGAGCTGTTATTAAATATGTTATATACATCATGAAGATCCTTATGACACTTCCATGACGTATGCAGAAGAGAGATATTATTAATAATTATCATTCTAAAGATGTAGGAACCAAGGTTCTGGAAGACTGTTTGCCTGGATAGATTGTATGTGGTGGGGTTAAGACCCCAATGCGGGTCTTCAGACCCACAGTCTCACTTTATTTACCTCCCACTGTATTACTTGTGCTACTCCTTCCCAAAAAGAACAAAAAAAAACGCACCATGGAAAATATTATTAAGTACAAAAAGTTTCTCCTAAATTCTTCACCCTTGGCTTAAAAAAAGTAACACCATGAAATCTCCCTAGAATACTTTAGTCTGAAGTTCTGTCTCTTCTTCTAAAACCAATGTATTGTACACTTCCTCTTTGACTTTAACTCATGTTCATTCATCCACTGTGCTTCGAGTGTCTTTCTTGTACCAAAGTGCCAAGCATTGGGAATTCAAAGTTGAGTAAGAGATGGTCCTTGCTTTTGAAGAGTTCACTGTGTAGTACGGGGCATAGGGCACTCTTTTAAATGGTACAAAAATAATGATGCTTATAACAATAACGGTTAACATTTATTGAGTACTTACTATGTGCCAGACACTTATAAGCACTTTACACATATGGTTAAAAAATGCACAGCGTAATATGATTTATATTTTCTTATGAATACATATTACTTGCCCAGCTGGTATGCAAACTCTTTGAGAACAAGAGCCTTCCTTCTCACTGTTTTGCTTACATTATATATGTCCTCAGTTAAACCAAAATGAACCAGTTTATGGTAGCAACCTGGGAATTATAAACTAAACTGGAATACAATAAAAACTTTCCTACTTGTTTTAATGACAGCTGTTGCCAAGGGGCACACATATTATTAAAAATCAATTTGACTAGGTTGAAAGGGGACCACAAAAGGACAAGGTTTAATAGCACATGAACTGGATGATAGCTGTAAATACATTTAAAAGTTTGAAAATTGTTAGGATATGAAACACAATGTTTCACAGATCAAAAGTATATCTGGAGAATTAACCTTACAAGGGAAGGAGTAACAGATGAAAACAAGGGACTGGGGTATACAAGTCCTAGCTAGCTTATAAAGCAGTAAAGAATACAAATCTGGTTTAAGACAACAGTTCTCAACCAGGAGCAATTTTCTCCATAGGGGACATCTAATGATGTCTGGCCACAGTTTTTGTTGTCACAACTTGGGGAGGGGTGCTACTGATAGCTGGTAAGTACAGATCAGGGATACCGCTCAATACCCTTTAGTGCACCTGAGAGCTCTCCTCTCCACCCCCAAGAAAGAATTACTCAGCCACAATGTCACTAGCACCGAGTCAGAGAAACTCCAGATTAAAATAACAAAGGATCATTGCTCACTCCTACAACATGTCCACCGTGGAGGAGCTTAGAACTCTACTCTGGGATCATCTTCATCCTCAGTCCAGGATTCAGGCTAACACAATAACATGGCTGAGAGAGGAGAGAGCTTTGGTGTTTCTCACAGTGGCAATTAGATCATCCAGCTCTGAAATGCCATGCATCACTACCGCTCAAACTCATTGGCCAGAACCTATCACATGGTCCCACCCAAGCCATAGGAGACAGAAAGTACAATTCTGAAACTAATCACACCGTCCCACCCAAGCCAAAGGAGCCAGGAAGTGCAATTCTACTGTTTGCCCCAAACAGGGGAGAACTCGTACATATGATGAATAGCACAAATGTATAGTTTGAGGGATGGAGGGCAGGAAATAAGAACAGTATTGGGCAGAATTATCACTGTTCTAATCAGTTTAAAGTTCTGAAGTCAATGCAGTTTCCACTTTCAGAAAATCTTTACAGAGAAGGAAGTAGTATATTCACAACAAGTGTAATTCAGAAATTCTTCAGCTGGAAATGGTTAGAAATAATGCCTACCTCTTAACGTTATGTGAAAGCATAACCTCTCAATATGTGAAAGCAATTGACATGGTGCTTAATTTCTAAGAAATACTCTTTAAATAATTTCCTCCCCTCTTTCCTTTGCAGAGTGGATAGAAGGGCAATAATGTAGCTGAAGGATAAATTTATCAAAAATGGGCTACTTCTTTTACATTAGGGAAGAGAAGAAAACACTGTATTATGTATGATAGCTGAGGCCTTTGCTCCTTCTTGCCAGGATTGTATCAATTACCTTATGGATTCCATAACTCCACTCTCAGTCCTTTCCTCTTCTCCCTCCCTCCTTGACTTCAAAACTCCAAGTCAGTCTTTATTGTTTCCTTAATGAAAACCCTTCAGTGGCTTCTTATGACCCTCAGTAGAAAACTCTAATTCCTTAGCAAGGCATCCTTCCCTTTATGACTTTGTCTGCCCAGCTCTCCATCCCCATCTTTCTCCCTGTTGCCCAACGATTTATATTTTCTCAAACACAATGCTGTTATCCATGTTTCATGCCTTCTTGCAAACTGACTTCTTCTATACATTGGCTTGGCAAACCGTCCTTTGCCCACAGAAAGATCTCAACCATCACTGTCCTCAGGAACATATTCTCTGAGTCTGCCGACCCCCATACTCGTTTCTATGATAGCATTTATTAAGTTACATTATTTGACTGTCTAATTGCCTGTCTCCCCCATTCTATGTAAACTGCTTTTACCAGGGGCTGCATTTCACGTCTACAGCCACAGAATCTAGCCCAGGACCTGACATAGAATGGGAACTCAACAAGTGGTTTTTGAATGAATCATTAAGATATAAATTTCATTTTGCTATGTCTTCATAATGATCATTTTAGCATATGCATATTATCCAGCCAAGATGATATCAAACTTTTCAAAACATTAAAACAAGGTAATATTTTCCTTTAATAAATTAGGAAAAAATATTTGTATAAAGAAGAAAAATGTCAATCCTCAGATATTTCCTGCAGCATTATATAAAAGCAAGATTATCACCTTCTTTTCTCAGCAGTCGCTCTTCGGAAGGGACTGAATAAGGTATCCATGACTGAATAAAGTTAGATAAATAAGTAAGAAAGGGGTTTCACCTTTTCTGTTCCTAGGAGTTTCCAACTCTTGCACCACACGTTCTACTTTTATTATCTGTCCTAGAATGGTCAGACTTGGACTTGAATCTCAAGTTTGCCTGGATCATTACCTCTGAAGACTCTTTTAGGAAACAAGGGATTCTAAGCAGAGCAGACAGGAAGACATCACAATTCTTAAAAAGCCAAGAACAGAGGCAAGTGAAGGATAATCTGAAGGATGAGAACAGCAAAGATGGTGAAAGGCAGGGAGTGATGGTAGCAGGGAGGTGGGTACAGACGGCCTTGAAATGTATGGGGATTAGGACACACTGAAGAAATGGAAAAGAAGGCCAGTGAGACTGAAGCTCATAGGATAAGGGGGAGGGTGGTGGACCAGGCTGGAGATACTGCTGGGGCCAGACAGGGCAAATCTTGTGAGTATGTTAGGTGTACAAAACAACAAAGGTGAATACTTGCTTCACGCTGCTTTGCAGTTAATTTTCTGGTCCTTCCAGAGGACCTTCTCCCCTGACACTGGAGGGTACATGGATGGAAAATGTGAAGCATTGGCTTATTACATATCTTGCAAAGTCAACTGTACTGGCCCTAATTTGCAGATGAGGAAACTGAGGCACAGAGAGAAGTGAACAAGGTAGTTTACGTTGTAATCAACAGACAGGATTTCAACTTTTGTCTATTGGACCCCATCCTGTGGTGAGACTTTAGAAGTCAACTTTGTCTCCTCCATGATTTACCTGTGACCAGTCAGGGCTATGTGTACTCATTCTGTGGGCAATAGTTTCCATTTTTATTTTCTTGGCGGTGCGCGGGCCTCTCACTGTTGTGGCCTCTCCCGTTGCGGAGCACAGGCTCCGGACGTGCAGGCTCAGCGGCCATGGCTCACGGGCCTAGACACTCCGCGGCATGTGGGATCTTCCCGGACCGGGGCACGAACCCGTGTCCCCTGCATCGGCAGGCGGACTCTCAACGCCTGCGTCACCGGGGAAGTCCTATTGCTTTTTAAAATTGACCTCAACATGATTTCCTTTCGGCCCAACCTCTTTGTGGAATCTCTAATCTGAGATCAAAGCAGGTTTACATGGTTGTCTTAAAATGATCTCCTTCTGGTAACCCCATCAGTCACAGGTACATTCAGCACTCAAATGCAGTCATCTTTCCTTTGGCTCATCTGAGATGTGAATCACTTGTCCACGCCAGTTACATTTTGCTTAGTAAATTCATTGCTCTATCCTCAACAGGTTATTCTCATCCTACCTCACTTCTCTGGAATTTATAGGAAACTCAGAATTTGTCAGAGTTGAAATTGACTCACTGCAACTTCTCACTCGAAGAGATTTCATTCAAATAAATCCTCGATGCATCCAAGATCTTAATGAATCAGCACATTCACAAATATCGCTCTAACATAATTTCTCCCAGAAAAAGGAATAATGAAATACTGAAAGAGTTAAGTTGTGCTTTGATGATTTACTTAATGAGCAGTATTTGCCCGGGGTAGAGTACTGCTTGAAGTGGAATCAGAAATATCTTTTTCTCGATGCTGTACAGAGCGTATGGGGGACTCATTTATGTCATGGAACCCGAGCACTGCCAAATGTGACATTCCATTCCTTAATGAATCCAAGGGTTCAGCTTTCTGGCAAGGGACTATCACTTTCTTAGGCTTCTTATTTTCTATTCCCTTTCAGCACCAGCTCTTGCAATTGATGTTCTTCTCTTGTTTAGTTTTTTCACAAAGAAATACAATTTATCACATTATGAGAATTGCTAAATTCTCGTCAAGGAGTGTGAAGCCACAAAACTGATTAAGACACAAAAGCTGGACGGTTGGCTAGGTTCGGAGACAGAGTGGCGTGGTCGAAACGCGAGCTTTGAAAACCCACGTGATTTAACGTGCTTTTGCAGCAAAATGATATAAATCACGCCATACCCTGGCCCTGGGAGGTCCCTTGTGTATAGCTGAATACATGGATACCAAATTCACAAATGCTAATGGCCTCCTCTGTTCCCGTAAGTTTTCACCTAACTTGTGTTTTGCTTTTTATGTAATAATATCCAAAGTCCTAAGTCCTTTGTGTATACTCAGTCTGTTCCGGGTCTCTCTTTGAGCTTCTGCCTTTGACTGTGAACTTGCCACGTGACTTTAGTCAATTCATCACTGACACTGACCTTATTTAGCACCCCAAAAGTCCCCATAGCCATTTCTGATGATTCTGTTCATCTGTTTCTACCAAACAGATTTTATCTGACAGAGGACATAAAGAAAAACCTAGAGTGTGTGAGGATCTAGATTATATTACTCTGGGTGAAACAAACGCTCACTAAAATAAACATTTTGAATTTTTTCAAGTGAGTCACAAATTCAATGAACTATTATATATTCGTGAAAATTATGAATAAATAGTGATATAGGGAAATGATTGTGATGTAGTACTAAGTGACAAAACAAGATACAAAATGACAAGTATAGTGAGATTTCAATGGTGTAAAGAAAGTATACTAAAAATACTAAATTTCAATATACCAACAAATAGTAATCATATCTGGGTATGTGAATAATTTAAATTTTCCAATTATAGTACCTCAGATCTTCAATTTTTTTTTACAGTCCATAAAAAAGACTATTCAACAGCTCAGTAGTACCTATGAAGTACCTTAGTCTTAAGAGAATTGTAGACCAGCTCCCTAAAACACTGCTCAAATTCCTCCACAGTTTCAGAGGCTAAAAATCAGGCCAGCAACTTGAGGAATTTAATAAAGAACAAGAAACAAATCCCAACTTCAATTCCCCTGCAAATATGACAGGATTTTAAAATGTGCCTGGAAAACTGCATCTGGGGTTTTGCCAATCCCATAACGTTTGGGACGTTTGCTGAACCCTAAACACAGCCGGGCCCACCCATCCATAATTAAAGCCCTCCCCCCAGATGAATTCATTGCTTTGTGGCACCATCTGTCTCATTCCCTTATTTACATAATAGGGAACCCTGCTCCGACTGCAGCAAATGAGAAGCGACAAAAGAATGGTGAGTGAAGATGAAATGTATACATGTATACATCAGATTATGTATAATATGGTCAAATCCTTCCAATTTAAAATTTTTTTAAAAATTCCAAAACCCATCACAATTTTCACTTGGGCCTCTTTCCAGCTCCCGGAACCTCCTTCCTCCTTCTGCTGTATCTGCAGCTCTCACTAATATGGCTTGTTTCACTCAAGGAGTTTATTTGTCATGTTTTATTTTATTAAATACTTTATTTTCCTCTTGTGGACCCATTAGAATGCCAGTTCGAGAAAACGACATAAATCAGTTGTGTTTGGTAGTCACTAAGGATGCAGAGGAGAAATAAGTAGTTTCATATTAACTTGAAATTTAAAAAGAAAAAAAAAATTGTCCCCCATGTAAAGCTTCCTTGAATCCTCATTTTCCTCTTGCCTGTCTCCTGGGAAGTTCCTGGCCTAATAATGGGGGCATGAGGAGTGGATCTGTTCAAAGACAGACAAAGGGCTGATTTTTGAATATGCAGCAGTCACTCTAATCCCATGTTTTGTGTCCCTTCCTACAGGCTGGGGCAGGGACACCCTTCCAGTGCCCAAGGCAGCCACAGGATTCCTATCTGGGCTCTGCCACTAACTCTCAGCAAATCCACATCTGAGAACTTCAAATTCACAGTCAGTGCTCCGCTGCCCCATAAATGCCTGCCTGGAAGCTGAGATGATGCTGTTCTCTATGGATCTAGAGCCCCACCCCCTTTCTAAGCCCCCAGACACAGATGCAACTGGGTGGAGCGTCAGGGTGCCTGAGTTCCGTCAGCTTCGGTACTCACCTTTCGCCAGGACTGAGCACCGTCAGACCAGAGGGAGAAAGACGCCAAGGCTTAGAGGTATATATTGTCTTCTGCACCAAGCTGAGCTCTTTTGCAGTCAGGGATCAGGAGGGAGCCTCCTAGGCCCAGCACTGACAGCCCACCTGTGGAAGCAGCCACACTTCAGGTTAAAATGTGAGAGGCTACAGTAGAGTTCCCTGTGCTATAGAGTAGGTCCTTGTTGGTTATCTATTTTAAATAAAGCAGTGTGTACATGTCAATCCCAAACTCCCAATATATTCCTCCCTCTACTCAGTACTCTGTAATAACCTGAATGGGAAAAGAATTTGAAAAAGAATAGATACATGTATATATATAACTGAATCACTTTGCTGTACACCTGAAACTGACATGACATTGTTAATCGACTATACTTCAATATAAAATAAAAACTTAAAAAAAAGAAAAGATAAAAAAATGAAATAAAATGCTATGCAAAGTTCAAAAAAAATGTGAGAGGCTACTGCTGGGAACAGTGGCTTTATCAGCATAGAGGGCTTGGGAATCCAGTTGATCTACAGAAAATGGATTCCTCAGCCCCTCTCCAGGTCTCTCAATCAGAATTTCCAGGGATGGGGTAGAGGAATCATTGTATTTATTATGTTCCCAGGTAATTCTGATTCATAGCCCAGGTTTGGGCCCTACTGGTTTCCATAACTCTTGTTGTGATAAAAGGAAGATTAGCATATCTTTAGGCGAAACAATTTCTTAGTTCTAAACTCCAGAAGGAATTTGCCACATGTGTGTCTTTATCCAGGGCTTACTGATCAGCAGAACAGGTAAAGGTAGCGGCAGTTTTATTCCTCAGATGCAGAAATGTTCATGTGGACACATCTTACACCCACCTGCGATCAACCTGAGGCCAGAACCCTAGGCATTTCCCTGCTAAAAGCATTTCAGCCCTGGCTATACCGATGAGGTTCAGGCTGGGCTTCTAATCTATGCCTGGCAACCCACTGAGGCTAAGAGCAGCGTCAACAAAGAGGCCAAACGCACCGCCCCCCCAACCCCATATTCTCATCTGGTGGCTGAAACCTCCTTCCAAAAAAAAAGATGAGTACAATGATGATAGAATTTTTCAGTATAGGCAACTTGGATTTTCTCAATCATATACGATGTATGAGATAAAAATAGCTTCAGAAAACATTACAATATTTACAATAATGTAGAACCCAATCCAAACACAAACTCTGTCCTGGCCTTGCAAATGCAGCTTGAAGGCAAGTCGGTTAGACTTCTTTTCCAACCAGGTGCCCTCTGCTAAGCCCCTTCTGTCTACATGGGAAAAGCTGCCGCTGCTGTTGTAAACAGTAAAGAAGTGAATTAGCAAAGAGTGTATGGCAGTGGGGACACTTGGCTCGGACCTCTGGGCCTTCCATTTACTAACTGCACAACCTTGAAACATTAGATGAACCTGATCGTCATCTGTAAAATGGGATAATAGGGGCCTATCTGACAGGGTTGGAGGATCAATCAGACAAAGGACATGAAAGGTCTAAGTAAGCAGTAAAAACAAGGGGTGTATTATAAGACATGGTATGTGTTCTACTGAGCTGGCAGTTTAGGAGAGGAGATGATAAATTGGAAAAGTAAGTGAAATTCAAGTTATTGCGAAAGCCCAAACGTGGAAGGGATTTATCTGGCCTAGAGATCGTAAGGCACTTTTCTTCACAAAGAAGATTCGAACTGAATCTTTAGGGGTGGGTGGAAGTCTTCTAGGAGGACAAAGGGAGGCAGTATAGCATATGTTAGGGGAAAAAAAATGGATCCTCATTTCCGGAAATAGCCATGTCAGTTGACATGACTGGTTCATAAGGTGCATTTTGAGGGATAGGAATTACAGAAGTGGGAGGTAGGGAGCCTCTAATTAGGCTTTTGTTGCTTTGTGCTGAAAGGGAAGGCCTTTCTGTTGAACACACTGAAGGACCAATGCAGGCTTTATAGAGGAGAGTGACATGAATAGATTTGGGTGTAGAAAGGTCACTCCGGAAATACTGATTAAGATGGACAGGAGCAAAGTGAGACAGGAGGCAAGAAGGCCACAGTTGGAGTGGGTGTTGCAGGAATCCCGGTAAGGAGAGACAGAGGCAGCAGTGATGGAGTGGACATCACTTATTTGAAAGACGCTAAGAAGGCAAGAAAGGCAGGGCTCAGTAACTGATTGGTTGGGGCAGATAAAGGGGAATAAGAAATCAAGGCTGTCTGCCAGCTTACAAATGCAGGTGAAGGAGTAAATGATTTGCCCACTGACCAAGAGGGAAAGAAAAGAAGATGAGCAAATTTAAGAGTAAGCTGATGTGGGAGATAGTGAATTTGCTTTGAGACATGTTGAGTTGAAAACTACCTGTGAAAATCGAGAAGGAAAAGTCCAGTAACTATGGAAATGAACATCTCTAATTTATGGGAGGGAAAACAATCTCATGATGTGGAAGCTAAGAGTAGTTACTTGATGGCAGGATGTTCTCAGAAGAAGTTTGCTAATAGCAAATACAGTGGTTATTTTCAGAAATTGAACTGCTTGGAGGACTGTGTTTCTTTCTCCAAGAGCCAAGCTCTGGGTTCAGAGCCACACAACCAACAGTGCTCAACCATATTCTTGAGGATCCAAACAAAACTCAAGGACTTTTCAGCTGTGCCATGTCCAAGGTGAGATAATCCTGGACAATGGTGAAGGTCATAGACATAGTCAAATGAGACAGTGTACATGAAATTGCTTTGAAGTCCCTCAAGAAACAGCAGTGTCTTCTCTCTTTCCTCGTTTCCTCACAGAGGGGCAGCCCACAGCAATACGAGCAGAAGTTGCGTCATGCCTGGCACATTATCTGACATGCAGTAGTTATGCAGTTATTGCTTCGTGAATAAACTGCCGAAGGTAGGTACATGTCAATCAAACAGAATAAACATTCCAATGGAACTGGAGGAGGCTGGAAGAAGTTTGGGTTCCCGCCCACCCCCAGGTAGAAGTGATGCCCAAAGTGGGTACATTCAGATTTTAGTCAGTGGTGGCATTTCACCCTGGCCACATCTCAAGCGAACCATTAGGGGGGTTGAAAGTGGGAAACTGAAATTTTCTTTCTTTCAAGGAGGAAATGAAAAGTTCCAAGAAAGGATGAGTGGGTGCAGCTTCTTTTTAAACAGCGGTGAAATGCTACATCAGGTCATAAACCTGCGGTAGAGTTTAGCGACTGTGTTTAAATGGATGAGTCTCATTGCCTTATGAGATCCGGAAAAGCCATAAAAATTCATGGCCTACTTGTGGCTGAGCTCTAATAAAGGAATAATCGGTGCTTTAAGCGAGGGGTAATGGGAGGTACAGTGGGAGATTTACTGGAGCAATAAGGGCTGCAGAGAGACAGTAGGTTTTTCATCCCAATTACACTGACAGACAACAGTGCAAGACTTCCCTGACACACACTTGCAATCCTGCTCTGTTAAGTGACAAGATGCAGTCCTTAGTTCTTCCTTCACCTGCACTTGCAGGAATCAAGCCTTGGAGTTTTACTCAGGGCTCCTGTCATCAAGGTCAATAAATCTGCACTGAGGCTCTCATTAGAGATCACTTGGTATGGTGGAAAGAACTTGGAATGTGGATAAGGGAGAACTTTAGTTTTAAACCCAGCTCTGTCACTTACTAGGTGGTTTTCTTATTGACCCTAATGATCCCTTCCCAATGATTCCCTCCTGTCCATTGCCATGGGACTTGGGATGTCTATCTATGGGAGAAGCCCTCACTCCTATCACCTGGACTTCAAGCTTGGCCGTATGACCTGCTTTGGCCAACGGAATGTGAGTTGAAGTAATGTATGCCACAATCCAAAGGAACTTTAAGAGCCTTTGGGAGGGGAGCCATTGTTCTTTTCTCTCTGTCATGAGAATAATATACCCCAAATCAGGATTGTTTTTTAGTCCGGGTTCTGGAATAAAGAAGACCCATAGGGCAGAGCCATAGCTGCCCTCAGACACTGCACTAGGAATGTAATATGACTGAGAATTAAAGGCTTGTTGTTCCAAGACATTGAGACATTGGGGGTGTTTGTTACCTCAGTATAATATCGTGAAAGCTGACTGATACACAGAGTGATTTGGGGAAAAGCTCTTAACCTGACTGAGCACTATGTTCCCTAAAATGATGACAATACACTCACTTTTATGTTTGGGTGGACATCAAATGAGATTCTTGTGCCATGTATGACAGAGAAGATGTGCCATTAATGGTGGTTTTTGTTATTCTAATTTGCTACTCAATTCAAGAAATAAGAGAGGCTAGGTTGCTTTTTCAACAGGTGTGCTTCTGGTTAGCTATGTTTCAGTGACTTGCTGTGGAGTACCTGTGCCAATGCAGCAATCAGTGGCAAACTGGACATTTATGACACCCTTCTTCCAGGACTAGGGCAAAAGAGTTTCTCAGATCTTTTCATTACAGCTTTCACAAGCTGTGAAAGAAATAGCAGCAGGTTCACTTTCACCCCGTTACACGTCCAGTCAATGGAACGCTGCCTTTTCCTTACCTGGGGTGACGGTCAGGCAGCTAAGCACTGGCTCCTATGGCCCTTTGTACTTGGCCACACTGCTGTGAAAGCCAGCGGACTGTGCTCATTGCAATCACAGTAACAGCCTCTTGCCCAGGCCCAGCCATACATGGTTCACAAAGCTTCCACAGTGTTCATTTTGATTTTCACAACAGCTCTATGAGCTTTTCATTCCCTCACTCATTCATTCAACCGAGTGCCAGCTACATGGTTTCTGCCTTCATGGAGGTTGGTATTATTGTATTAGTGCCAGCTTATGACTAGTTATTGTATTTATTCAGCAAATATTATTTTGCACCTACTGTGTGCTGGGCATTGTAAAGTCAATGAAGATACCCAAATGAACCAAGCCTGGTCCCAGCCCTCAAGGAGCTCACAGTTGCAAAACGAGGATGCAGACACGTAAATCACCATGTCTGAAAGGTTATAGCAGAAGTGTGACCACAGAGATTGAACCAAGTGTGTGGGGCACAAAGAAGTGAGACAGTGAGTCTGTCTGGAGAATCAGGGAACCCAGGCCACAGGAAGGGACATAGGAGCTGGGTTCTGAGAGATGACTGGTAGTGTACCAGTTGGATGAAGTGGTACAGAGGAGCAAACAGTGGAAACAATGTAGAGATTAGGAAGGATGTCTGTGCGTGGCTAGAGCACAGGGTCAGTTGGGGCCATAGGGAGAGATGGAACTCAATAGGTAGGAAGAAGTGTGTTGTAAAGAACCTTCAGGTACAAAAGAGTTTATCTTTATTCTGTAGGCAATGGTGAGACTTCACATAAAGTGTTCTAAACAGAGGACTATCGTGGTCACATTTTTTTAAAGAGATCACTCCGGCAACAACGTAGTCTATTGGATATAAGAAAGACTAGGGTAAAGGGAACCAGTTAAGAGGTTAATTCCAAAATCCAGAGTCCTGAACTAACGTGTGCTCACTCCAAAGTCTTGTGTTTCTGCCAACGACTTGTACTCATAGGGAGATGTCACCCCTATTTCATACCATCTCTGCCCTTCCTTTGGGAAAAGCACACACTTAACAAATGATCCACCCACTTAGTTAATTATAGTCTTTTATCAGAGGGATAATCGCTTCCCAGATACCTCACACACTCTCTGGATGGTGATCCCAAGATCAGGATCACCAGGATAATCAGCTAGGCCTTGATGATGAATGGCAAACTAACAGGTGCTCTAAGCACCAAAAAAGCAGGGATTTTTTAAAAAAGTACACGTAGACACATTTTTAAATCATCATGGAAAATTCAGAACTTTGTTGGATTTGGATACACTTATTTTATAATTTACCTTTGTTTTCCATGGCATATAATGTGGGGAAGAGTGGTGGGGGTGGAGGTGGGACACATATTTTTAGCACAGAAGTCTTCTAAAGCACTCGGTCTGGCCCTGATTATGCCCTCTTTTCTCTGGTGGCACTGCAGGTGGCCATAGCCATTTCCTTCCTTGGAACTCCTTTACAGAGAGAGTCTAGACAGCAGCAAGCAGGAAGCTGCAATGAATTGGATTCATCATTCACAGCAATGCCGAGGACATCACCACCGCCCTTAGTAAGGCTACACAAGGGGACATGGCTAGCAACTCTTATTGCTTGACTGTTCAGGTTTGAACTCCGTGTAAGTTTATCTGGGCAACAGAACTGGAACCAGAGTATCTCATACATCGGTTACTCAACAACAGTATTAAATTGAGATCCTCTATACTGTCAGGGCTTGAAAGTCTTGGTGATTATTGTAGGGCAGGTTTCTTAAGCTGTAGATAAACTACTCCAAACTAGAGCAATCCCAGCACTCTTCCAAGGAATCCTGACCTTGAAACAGGCCCATCTGTTTCAAGAAGGTCAGCTCCATAGAGAGAGGCTGAGAGGAATGAGCTATTCTGTTAACAATATAAGTCGTTGCTGTTCCCAAAATGGTTCCCAAACACTTGCACAACCCAGTAGGCTATACTCCACTAGAGAACCGAAATCTGAAAGGTCTATTCAGGCTTTCTAGGCGGGAGTCGTTCGAAATCGCACTTTAAGCTTTCCCTACTAATTCTATCTGTATTCTTTGGTCACAAGCCACAAGCTTTCCACCAGAGTTCTCTTGAGATAATAAAGATACATATTGAGCACTTACTATGTGCCAGGCATATGCTAAGCGTTTTACATGCATTCTCTGACTTACTCTTCATATCTATGGGGCATAAACTATTATTATTATCCCTATTTAGCAGATAAGGAAACTGAGACACAATGATCTTTGGTAACTAGGCCAAAGTCATAGAGCAAGTAAGTTTTGGAGCCCAGGCTGGAATTTAGGAAGCCTAACTCTAGAGCCAACCTTCTTGACCATTTGCTTTCCGGCCTAGGAGTTTAACCTGATCTTTTATTCTAATTTACAAGCATTTGTTAACTTCATTTGTAGGGGAGAAAACGGAGGTGAGAGAGGTTAAGTGACTTGCCTCAGGTCACATGGCTAGCGGTCGCAGAGCTGGAACAGGCATACAAAATCATTGCCTCCTTGATTTCTTAATTTGACATCCTCATTTTAACCTAAACTAGGCCTAAGATGATTTTATCCCCTCAAGGGAAAGAGGTGGGAGTGGGGTGGCATTTATTGAGCTCTTTCTAAGCATCAAGTAATCTGCTAGGCACTTTATATCCAGCATTCATTCATTCAAGCAACAACCTGGAAATGTTGGCATTATTGCTTCCATTTTCCAAATGAGAAAACAGAGGCTTCAGGAGGTCAGGGAAACCTTCCCAGATACCAAGTGATAGAGCTGGGGCTCCAGACCCCATCTTTGTGAACATGATGCCCAGGCTCCTCTACCAAGAATTTAATAGCGGTTTATCCCTTGGAGGTGTGGATTTTATTCTGTACCTGCTTTTACCAGGTCATCAAGGATGAAGGAGTAAAATGGGTCTTGAATCAACACAGGCAATCTTCTTCCATCATCCCTTCACAAGATCCTGCCCATTGTGATTTAAATTGAATTTGTAAGCAGTTTCTTCAAGGCTCTGGGTCAAATGGCCTGTGATGTTTCGGGAAGATTCCTCCCCCCCCCGATTCTGTTTTCTGACTCTTCTGACTTGGGCCGAGCAATGAGAAGCCTCACAATTTATTTAAAGGTTACCCACCAGAGAAAACATCTTCTAGACATTGGCTTGAAATTGCTAGGTGAGCCAAGTCATATTTTAGGTACAATGAATGTGTTATTTCCCAAGTATTTGGGGTTTAATACAGCAACAGAAGACTCTCACCAGAAACTGTCCCCCCTAACTTTGAAATATGTGTGTACAGCAGAGAAATCTTTCTGGTTTTGATGCCCTTGCAAAAATTGTCAACACACTGTATCTTTTTTCACAGCTCTTTGATGTACTTGAAGGGGTTTTTTCCTTGAACAAGAAGCCACAACTCCAAATGTGTTTAAAACAGAAGCCCCTAAACATTTGAAGTTCAGCTCAGAATTCCTAAGCAGAAACTTGGCAAGAAGTCCTAACTTAAATTAGGAAAAAGGAAGAAAAAAAAAAAAAAAAAACCTTCTCTCATCCATAAAGTATCAAATGTATACTCCTTGCAAAAATTGTCAACACACTGTATCTTTTTTCACAGCTCTTTGATGTACTTGAAGGGGTTTTTTCCTTGAACAAGAAGCCACAACTCCAAATGTGTTTAAAACAGAAGCCCCTAAACATTTGAAGTTCAGCTCAGAATTCCTAAGCAGAAACTTGGCAAGAAGTCCTAACTTAAATTAGGAAAAAGGAAGAAAAAAAAAAAAAAAAACCTTCTCTCATCCATAAAGTATCAAATGTATACTTCCCAATAGAAAACAGACTTTTCACATCCATGTCATGCTGGTCTGTCTTTTTATTCACTGCCTTTTCCCCACAGAACTTAGACTTTTCGACTCATATCAAAAGCACGGTAAAGGGCTTCCCTGGTGGCGCAGTGGTTGTGCGTCCGCCTGCCGATGCAGGGGAACCGGGTTCGCGCCCCGGTCCGGGAGGATCCCACATGCACAGACTTTTCACATCCATGTCATGCTGGTCTGTCTTTTTATTCACTGCCTTTTCCCCACAGAACTTAGACTTTTCGACTCATATCAAAAGCACGGTAAAGACCATTTGGATGTATTGCTTTCATCTCAAATTCAACAAGCCCAAGTCTTAACCTGTAATCTTTTCTCTACTCGGTGTCCTTTGCTTTCTTCTTTGTTTACCCATCATAGAGGCTCAAAATCTAGACAAGGACAGGAAATATGCCTTAATTATCTTTATATGCTTAGTACCCAGGCAGTGCTGGTACATAGAAGATGCTCAATAAATACTTGTTCAATAAATGGATTTAAAAGTCATCTCCTCCTTTTCTCTCTCCTTCACCCATGCATCTTATCTCTTCAAAGCCTTTATCACTTGTGTTTTACAATATGAGTACCCAACAGCCAAATATGGCCCATCTGATCAGGATGCAACCTGTTTAAGATTTTTATGGAAAAAACGAAAACATATAAAATCAGCCAGAAATAGAAACTACGAGCCCAGTGGTTCCAAGTAATTATGGGTCTGAGTGCAGATTAGGGTCATTCTAAAAGAAGTGGACACGGTGTAACTGTCACTGAATCTATGAACCATTTTAATCTCACATAGTAAATTAATTTATAAGAGCAAGGTAAAGTTTAATCGATCATTCCAAAGGATTTCTTACCAAAAAATAAGTATGCACCGTATCATCAACATAAACTTATTAAGAGCAGAATCCATAAAGCCCCTTTGAAGTCACTGACATGCTTTGAACATGGAAACTACTTACTAAAGCTTCCATGTATCCTTGAAACATCAGCTATTAGCCCTCTTTTATTTTCTCTTTTAAATTTATTTATTTATATTTATTTATTTATTCTTTTTGCTGTACGCAGGCCTCTCACTGTTGTGGCCTCTCCCGTTGCGGAGCACAGGCTCCGGACGCGCAGGCCCAGCGGCCATGGCTCACGGGCCCAGCCGCTCCGCGGCATGTGGGATCTTCCCAGACTGGGGCACGAACCCGTGTCCCCTGCATCGGCAGGCGGACTCTCAACCACTGCGCCACCAGGGAAGCCCTAGCCCTCTTTTAAACTGAAATGTATTATCAATAACGAATAGGCTTCATTACACTCTATTTCTGATTATGGGGTTCTCTATAAAAACCATATACCTTTACTTATTTTTCCTTCCGTTATTTATCTCTCCCCATTCTTTTAATATATATACTATGAATCTTATGGCTACTGCTGTAGTTCATACCTTCCTGCTCCACTAGATCAGCGGTTCTTAACTTGAGGTCTACGGTATAGAAGAGAGACTGTGGAAGTAGAGGTAAGGGCCCAGAAGCAAGAAAGCGGCATTGGCTTCAAGCTGGCATGAGTCTAGAGAGACCTCAGACACGCTGAGGAGAATAAGCAGACTCTGGAGGAAGGACCCACAGGGTTTAATATACACCAGGCAGAGATTTAGGCACTGGGGGCAAAGCAGTGAACACAAATCCTGCCCTCCTGACCTTCCATTCTGACGGAACAAATGGCTAGCAAACAAATAAATACATATTATGAAAAATAGTCATGAGTGCTATGGAGACAAATGAAAGAGATAAGGAACGGAGAGTTCTATAAATTGCCATTTTATATAGGGTGGTCAGAGAAGGCCTCCCAGAGCAGAGAGCTGATGGAAGGGAGAAAAGGGATTTGCTGTTATCTGGGGAAGAGCCTGAAGGCAGGGGAAACAACTGAAGCAAATGCCCTAAGGCAGGAAAAGGCTTGGACCAGCTTCAGCAGCAGAAAGCAAGGTGGCCAGTATGGTTGGAGCAGAAGGTGGGAAAGATCATGTACAGCCTCGTGCTGGTGAGAGGGCTCACACTTTCACTCTGAACGAGTGTCTACTTAAAAAGACAATCTTTCCCTGATTCTATTCCACCAACACGCTGGTTGTCCATCATGTTCCAAGCACTCTGATAAGCTCTGGGAACGTACACATAAATAAGATCCAGTCCCTCTTTAATAAGGAAACAGATATTTAGACAGATGAATCTAATGCAAGGCAGCAAACAGGCAAGTGCTGTTAAGAGAGCTGGGTGGCCTACAGGAGACCTGAGACCCCTCTCAGCTTCAGAGAGGAGGTAGTCAGGTGTGGCTCGTGGAAATAGTTCCGATATGATGGACCTTGAAGGATGGGCTGGATTTGAATATGGGCATCACTGAGTTACAGAACTTTCTAAGAAAACAAGTCAAGAGACAGAGGTGAAAATATGCCTGATATTTTCAGACAGTTGTGAGAATTGCCTGAGATGGGAAATGCTTGAAGGTGAGTAATTGGAAATGGGTTTGGACAAAAGGTTTGAAATTATATGTTTGAGGTACATAGAGGCAAGACAGAGAATTAGTGAACCCTTATTAGCTCTGGGGTATAATATGCCTTCTACATCATTTCCAGTTATGTATGTTTACATCTATATATGAAGATTTCATAGGAGAACGGTACATGCAATGAAGGTACAGGAATTAAACTGAACTCTCCTTTGGTGATTTGGTGAAAAATTTTAAATTAGATTCGCTATTAGAGATAATTTATTATAAACCCTTCCCTCACCCTCCAACATTGCACTGACGAGGAGTATGAGTCCTGAAGGTTTAATAGGCAGTGAAAGGTCATGTTGTTAATAACTGATGAATCAAGAATTGGACTAATGTCCCATTATTTTCCTACCACATTTCTCTACTCAGCTCTATCTGGCTTTTCCATTACTGTACCAAAGTAAGGTGAGGGTGATACATTTAGTGCTTCAAATCCAGATCTTGAGCTGTCCTATTGTAATACACAGATGATATTAATGACTCATCTGCTATTCCTCCCCCAGCTGAGTGCAGTCTACCTCCTTACAACTCCTTCACACCGTGACTTAGCTGCACAGCTGTAGGCAAGGCCTTCCAAATACTCAACTATGGCATCTTCCACCCCTGCTTACGTCTCTGCAGGACAAAAAAAAAAAAAAAAAAGGAATTCCCTCCACCAACCACTACCACACCATTAAGAAGTTTTGTTTCCATTTATTTGCTCAATATTCCTTACGAGAAGATCTTGATTTGTTCTTTTTCAATAATTGAGCTTAGCAACCAGATTAACACGCTTTTGGATTTTTCAAATTTATTTCTAATGAAAAGCAGAGTTGACAGCAAGAGAGGAATGAGCCAACTTAGCCACAAAAGTAAATTTTAGCTCTTTGCTTGTATCTTAAAGAAAGACTAGAAAATTTGGAAAAATCCTTCCAGAGCTTGATGTTTCATTTGAATCTTGAAAAAAAACTAGCCTCAAGACTCCACCTAATGGCTAGCTGTTTCAGGAAACCCTCGGGAAACAAACCCCACTCCCCAAATCTGTGTGCCCTTGAAATTCCATACATACCTTTAAGATGATGGCACAGACCACACTGTGTTGTGATAATTGCTCTACATGTCTCTTCTTTCCCACCAGGTTCACAGCACCTATCACAGTGGGGAAGAAAGAAGGAAGTTATCAAAGATGGGAGGGAGGAAGGAAATGTTCAATTGTACATGTTTTCCAAACTAACTCAAGACACATGATCTGGCAAAGAATGTCTTGGCTGCTACTTAGTTAAGAGTAACTTGAAGAGAAATAGCTTGGGAGTCAATACTAGGATTCCATGCACACTGCTGGTTTGTGATGACACCAGAAAAGAATGTTCTAACTTGAGACTGAAAATCTATGATGCTCATATACTCTGCTCACATTACATCTCAAACCTGGACAAATGAAAATAAACATTTCTTGGATCTACGACTATTTTTATAAAAGCTTACACAGGCACTTCTTGGTCTAGATACATTTGTGTTTTGCATATTTGATATATACATAATTTTATTTAGGCCTTTTAGTGAAATAATACAGTGATGCAATGTAACGTGTGGCAAATACCATGGCAGGTGGGCACCGCAGTACCTGAGACCGTAATTTCTGGTGAATGACAACGTTCTAGTATCCATCCTTTACCCTGTTCATTTCTCCATTGCCTGTCAAGTGAGATGCATTTGTGCTGTGTTTGTGCTTTTCTGCACTGTGGGTTTCGTTCTCACATTAACTGCTTGTGATTCCACAGCTACACAGAGCAACGTGGCACATGCTTCACTGTTCACAATTTTTAATTTATTTAAGCATAGAAAAGAAAAATCCTAAGACATGATATGACCCATCGCCATCAAACCTGTGGCAGTACAAGGAAGCTGATTTATCACCTCCAACTCTTTCTCTGTTTATACCACCTCTCACCCTGTATACTTATTAAATGAGTCCAGCTTAAGTAACTATGGATTAAAAAGAAATAGTGATATGCCCCTAGAGTGGCTGAAATATCCTAAATCTCTTCTGTGCCATTACTCTATTGGAAAATTGCTTTGGGCATATCAGTTTTGGCTGGCATCCTTTGTAAGGAATTTAGCCACTGGTCATGTCAAGGGGTGTCTGTACACCTGAGTTTTTGATCTCCAGTAGCTGGGACATTGGAATTATATTTGTATGTTTGAGAAACATTAATCGATGATGAGCCTCACCTTGCCAAATGACTTAAAGAATATTGGTATAAAAAATTAGTATCAGAAGTTTGACTTAGGATATTAATTCTCACTAGTATTTTACTAAGACACTGAAAGGTTTCTGCAAAAGGAGATACAAACAAGGTATGAACTACTGAGCCTGCGAGTCTGGAGCCTGTGCTCTGCAATGAGAGAGGCCGCGACAGTGAGAGGCCCGCGCACCGCGATGAAGAGTGGCCCCCCGCTCGCTGCAACTAGAGAAAGCCCTCGCACAGAAATGAAGACCCAACACAGCCAAAAATAAATAAATTAATTAATAAATTTTAAAACAAAAAAGCAAGGTATGTCCCAGGGCAGAAGTGCATATGATGAAGGCAGCATGGACTATTCAAGGGAGCAACAGAATTTAAACGATTCAGAACCTCAATCCATGAATATATTTTGAGCACCCATTATATGCTGGAACATGTGCATATATAAAATCATATAGTAGTATATATAAATATAGGGTATAATTATGAGTTCTTTTAGCATAACTTAGAAGGTATGGGAGATCCAAAGGAATACTTGACCACCTCTTTGAAGAGATTAACTTGGCTGAACAACATCTTGCAGGAATCTTTTGGGTGGGGCCGGAAGAATCTGGAGCCTTTCACATTGACTGTATTTACCCAAATCATCTGTCTTTTTTGCAAAGGTTTAATTTTCACATGAAGCCACACTTATATTGAAGTATGAAACTTTCCATTATCTATGTTAAATGTCATCCCTCTAGTTTGCTGAGTTTTTTGATATAAGACATGTTCTTTATGATTCCTTCTGGCTCCATATCATCTGCCACTTCAACAAATAAGTCGTCACCTATCTCAATAAAAAGATGTTGGCCTGGGCCAGATCAATGACCTGAAGTTTCACCGTTTCTAGAGGGATCTCCCTTCTGACAGCCACTGCGACACTCTACCAATTACATATCCACCACATTGAAAACCATCAAGCTCTGTTTTCATCTTCACTTTAAAGTTTTATAAAGCCCCTAGCTCAGATATCCTACTCTGTGACTACAGGATTTTATAAATGGGCAAGATTTGATCCACAAAATGAAATGAAGATGTGAGGGCAAAATTTATTCTTAGGGATTATCGCTAAGTCCCAGGGATCTCTATGCCTTTTGTAATTGCCCAAAATTTTTCACTTAATCTATTTAAAAATCAGAAGCATCTTCAAGTTTTCTAAAGCTTTTGGAAATCAAGATATTGGCTCAGTCACCTAGTACCTCTTGGCTCCCCTCATACTGCAAACATGGCTGACAGCATCTCAACCATCTCATCTGCGTCTCTGCCCAGCTCAGCATCAGGCAAGCCTGCAACTCCATCCGGCCAGAGGCCTCCATCTCCTTTACAGAAAGGTAACGCTCCTTTGGAATCACTTTATCTTGATTGGGCTTCCAGATCCTTCCCTTAATGTTTGTTCCTCTCTTTCCTGACTTTTTTGACTACCGATCTGGGGAGAAGTTAAGAGAGGCGTTTTATAATTTATTCAGTTGACAATTGACACCTTGCTCTTTAAAAACAAAAACAAAAACAAAAGAATACATGTCACCAAACATAATGTACCTAAAAATCAAAGGCGCTTCAACTAATCGAGCCTAAAAGAACTGATATGAGTGAGAAGATGGAAAGGGGAACACGTTTCTAGAGGGAGTGCTTTTATTTGTGGGAAATTCCCTCTACAGACGGTGAGCCTGTCAATATAACAAGAAGGGTGGAGGTCGTCCCTCTCAAGATGATTTGAGGAATAATGGTGAGCAACCAGGTAGCTGATGCACTGTGAGAAGGCCTGTCGTCCACGCCTCTACCTCCTCCGAGGGATCTGCCCTGTTCATCTGTCAGTTCAGCAGAAGCTCTGTCTGTGACAGCCAGAAGCCTGGCGGTAAGTCAATATGTTCCCCTTGAGACAAGGAAAATTCCGCAGGTCAGACTCACTAGGCAAGTAGACTACAAAAAGTGCCGAGTGCATACAAATGCTGTAGTAAATTAAGATAATGATATTAGCTGTTTATTGTAGATAAAACCTAAATCTGTAATAGAAGCATCTAGGCGATTCCAACACCCAGTGTATCAACATCAGAAAGAGCAGTTATGATTGTTGTCAAGGAAAAAAAAAAATCCAGGACTGACTAACATTTAGAGATATAAAGCTTTCATATCCTTCAGTCTTCTTTCCTTTGTGATTTCCACAGGATTTTCATTTCCAGAGATATTATACTACTTGCTTTCAAAGGAATTCAATATTTTCATTCAGAAAAGTAATTTCACAGGAAAGTAACACAGAGTGATGTCCTGGGTATTCATTTTCGGAGCCAATATTACAAAGTCAATTTGTGCTTCACGGAGCTGGGGCGACATGAAAAGGTGCAGATCCTGTGTATCTGGGTTTCCAGGGTCCTCTTCTTCCTTCCCATTCCCCTCCTGCAGGACACCCCACAAGCCTTTGCAAAGTGTCTGGTGGTAAAACAAAACAGGCCGCCTGATTCCCTTAATAACCTCACCCAGCGTCACCCAAAGACCTTGATCCCGAGCCCAGGACTCGATTACGGCTTCATCCCCTCTGCCCTGTAGTAAAAGTCCTATCTCCATAACCATCACAATCATCCTGTTTCTTTTCTTCATGTTGTTCTAGAAATTAGAGGAGAAAGCAGCCAGCCTAAGGTGAAAGACGAGGAGATGAGTGACTTCCTCTGGTACTTCTGTGCAGATAAAAGCTAATTCTGATAAAACCAAGACTGAAATCCTTCCAGCCCACATAAAGTCAAGGTCAGACAACATGAACCAATCAAGCTGAAAGCTGACCGATTTTTTTTCTTTTCGCAAGTAAGTCAGAGACTGACAGGGAGCAGAGGTGGATGGAGGAAGGATGAGGGGCGGAGAGGGAAGAAAGGAGGAGAAAAGCCCCCCCGTCGAGGTGAACAGATGGACCGACAGAGTGAACGAGAGACAGAGATGGAGGGGAAAAACGGGAGTTCCTTTCGCTATTCCTGTTCCTTACATATTTCTGGATCAAAAGGCATACAAAAACATCTTCAAGTTTTTCATCAGGCATTGGGGGTGACGGGACCACAAGGTCCAGCTGCCAACGGGTGTTTTTCCTGGGCTTTTTCAAGTCGGGCCGCAAGCTCTAACCTTGAGGATGATGTTTTTTCCTGGGGGAGAGATAAGCCAGCAGTCCTGGACCCAGCCCCATCAGAGCTGAGTGGGCATTACCAGCGAACAAAGGAAGAGTGCTGTACAGCAACAAGCATTTGGTTTTGATTAGAGGATATTCAGGGACTGTGCAAGTTCTATTAAAATAAGCACAAAACCACCTTAAAGGGCTTTTTCTTTTCTTTCTCTTTCCCCCCCTCAGTTTATATTGTTAATCTTTCTTCCTGGACGGCTCCTCACAAATGCCTTTTGTTTTCTTGTGTGATTCTACGTGCCAGGACTCTAAGAAGGCAGGACGGAGGTCCTGTTCTGGCATGCTTTCAAGTCTCTTCCATAGGAGATGAAGGTTTGTTGCTGTGCCTTCAAGGGTATAAATTTAGAGGCCGCCAATCCGTCCGGAGGTAATTCAAATGCTGGTAAATGGTGGAATCCACCCTGGCCCCCTGCTCCTATGAATACCCTGGCACTTACCCCACTCAGAGGAAACGAAACCAATTTGGGAAAGCGAAGAGAGAATAAACATGCAATTAAAATGGTCATTTCTCCTGCTTTCTTCCTTTAGTTCTTTTTTTAACACTGCATCCCGTTCTATAATCTGATGATGAAACGGGCCTGGTTAATTATAACAACGTACAAAAGATCGCTGCCTTTTCCCCACAGTGACTAGGCTAGGTCTGAATATTCTTTTTGTGGTGGTGGTGAGGAATGGGGTGAGAGAGGTGGATGAACTTCAAGTGAAGCCGTCATTTTGGAAGAGCCGCTATTTTTATATTGTTTCACACCCTTTGCGAGGGTGAGCATTACAGAAATGGCACTCTCCTTTCAATGTATCTATCTTCCTCCTTTATCCGTAGATAGACAAATAAGAATGAATTCTATCCAGAGGCAGCATGCATGCCGCTTCTATATGTTCTTCAGATAGCTTATTTTTATTCAGCTTAAAGCAGAACCTATAATTTTTATTCAAGATTCCATCCAGCCTCTCTCTCTCTCTACCTCCAAGCAAGTCTTCAAGAAGCCCTGCTGCCCTGCTTTGTTCCAAAGACTCTGCTAAAGGCCAAAAGATGGAGATAGCACACCCATCTGGTCTGTTTTCACATCTTAAGAGAAGGGCTTGAGAGAGCCCCCTCCAGTGGAGGGAACAAGGTGGTCAGGAATAAGCACTGCTGCCTTTGTTTGTGATTAGCTTCTTGTGCTCATCTCAGGAAGACTCTTAATATCCATGGGGAAATAACACCATTAAATGAAGCTCACCCAGCCATCAGGAGACTTCCTTGCCAGGGCTCTAAAATACTTACACTTAAAGATTCCATTTCAGTGTCAAAAAAACATAAGCATCTCACTTCCCCCTGTGTCCTTTTCTCTTGCTTTTCCCTTACCCACCAACACCCACCCCCCACCGCCTAATTCTCAACAGTGTGTCAATTTTATATGGATCAACCTTAAAGCATCTGCTAGAAAATAACAGCCAACCTGTATATGAAATAGGAATAGATTCCATGTCAGAGCAAAATTAAGATCTTGATGCCTCCTCATTTCCATAATATTACCCTTATGCTTGGTGAATAAATACCACAGGAATACCAAACAGTGGTGGAGCAAAAATGAATACTGAAATGTATAAAATGGCCAGTGTCCAAAATAGTAATATTCACGGGGAAGTGTTTTGACATCTGAGATAACCTCCATTTTCCTTCAGAGAGCTGAGCATGCTTGATTTGGTAACACGGATTTGAACAAACACGTTATTACAATGCATTTCAAACTGCTCACCTCTTTTTTAACCCCTTCAATTTTGACAATCTCCCACCACCCCAGTTTTAGAATAAGAGGGGGATTAAAGCACAGAATTTTAAGTCAGATGATTTGGGGCTAGAATCCTTGTTCCGTCACTCTCCAAATGTTTAGCTGTGGGTACCTGAATGAATCTTTCGGAGCTTCAGTTGACATCTATAAAGTGGGGAAAGCAACAGACCCATTCTCACAGGGTAGTGGTGAGGACTAAATAATAACATATATTACAGATGACATAAAAAGTCATGGTAATTATCACAACTAACATTTATTGCATACTTTAAAATGTATCACTGTTTTAAGAGTCTTACACATACTAGCTTTATTAACTATGAGATAGGGTTATTGGGAAGATTAACTGAGCTATTTCATGTAAATGAAGTAATACACTTCTGCCTGGCACATGGTTAATGCACTATAAATACTGATAACAGTGATAATAATGTAATCCTCAGAACCTTCTAAAAATGGAATTGATATTAGGCCTTTTACACAGATGAGGAAACTGAGGCACAGAGATATTAAGGGACTTACCCAAGAGTACAGATTAGGAAATAGTGAAACAATTCAAACAGACAGTCTGGCCCTGAAGCCTATAATTTTAACCATTGTACTATATGTAAAAGCTCTTTATAAAATATGACACACATTAATATGTACGTGTGTGTGTGTGTGTGTGTCTAGACACACACACACACACACACACACAAAGTTGATTTCTCATGTTAAAAAAGGAAATATTCTGGTTAAGTTTCTATCACCCAGGCCAACCCCATAAGTAATGAATGAAAGTTGTGACTGGTGCCTGGCCTGATTTATATTCTGAAATCATCATATTTTCTTCTCAGTCCCCTTCCTGCCCATATTTTCCTTTCTGGCTGATGGGGGTTGTTCAGCTGGGCTTTGTGTGAGTTACAAAGCAGCAACAATTACATGAGGGAGTCCAGGAGCATGTTAACCACAAAAAAACAGTTGTCATAAACACTGTGCATCTTAATGCAGTGCTTCCGTCTTTACGTAAGATTAATTAAAGAGCAGATGTTCTGTCATGCCCCACGTTAGGTATGGTTATCTTTGAGATTCCAGCTCCTCCATTTGCTGGGTTTTAATTTGCATCATTATGCATTTTGAGCCTGGGGCATGAGTAGTCAAGTGGTAAACATTAGCTATACTGCACTGTATTTCCAAATGCAACCTCACTATTAGGCTGACTAATAGAATTCAATTCTATTTTCAGCCGAATCCTCTCAATTTTCATTTGCTTTTGACACTTTACATGGCAGGAGGAGAGAGCAACGGAAAATGAGGGAGAGAGAGGCAGCTACAGCACTGTTTGTGCACAGGCCTCGAGTCGGCAAGACAGCCCCCTTCCGGTGGGTTTTGACCATGCAGCTGAAGAGCTCCCATCCTTGCCTTCCTTTTACACACAGCTGTGACAGCCCTGAAGTTTCCCCTCCCATCCTCGTCTCCGAGGTTGACACTCCAGATACGGCAAGATGTCCCTGCTGTTGTTAAGAACTGGAGACGCTAAAGTGAATTCTGATTTTCTAAATGAAACTCCTAAAAATTGATGTCAAAAAAGTTTTCAGGCCACGATCAAAGTCCGCTATGAATTAATCTGCCATTATAACACAGCCCCGCTTGCCAGGCATTTCAGGCCAGGGTCTGGGAAAGGCAGCAGATATCTGGGTTGACAATTTCATTTAAAGGACAGAAAGCTTTCTGCTTTCTTTTCATTGGTATCTTGATTTAATGAACACACAAACAGACCATGGCCATATGCTCCAAATACCAGCTTGCTGTTCTTCAAGAAGCAGCTTGGGAAAATGCCAAGGCAAGAAGCTTGGAAGAAACTTGAAAAGGCTTCAAGACATATCTGTGTAGCCTGGGATAGCAAATGCACCAGTGATTAATTACGCTGGGGTTGGACGTGAATAGGAATGACAATAAGGCGTCCGTAGCACAGCGATAGTGGGCACGTTGGCCTGATAATGGAATCCTTCCTGTTTTGATTTCCCGAGTTTCCTTTCTGTTGGTAACACATTCACATGCAGGTCAGAGATATAAGATGGTAATGTCGTGCTGCTTCTCATTACAGAATCATTAGATCAGGTGTGACCACAATCAAAGAGGGGGTGGCCCTAGGAGATGGGAACTCCAGAATTTGTGCCAGAGAATTCTTGCCTGAAGAGAAATCAATGACTGCCTCTTCCTGCAGAAACCCTCCACTACATCCCCCAGAGATGCTCAAAAACAATGTAGGTGGTGGCTTGACTCTGCTGGCAACACAATCCATAGATTCTCCCCTAAATGACTTTGAAAATGATTCCCCTCCTTCAGAATCCACAGTAGGAATTTGTTGAAGTTGGAGAGCAAGGAAGTTCATCTTCTTTCTCTTCCTCTGTTAGCAGATGAAGGAAGAAGAGGAGAGGAAGAAGAAGAAAAGCTACCGTTTATCCAGAGCAGAAAGCTCAACTGAGCTTAATAAGAGGGAAGAACTTGTCTTGGTGGTAGAGTTTCAAGGATTAGGCTCATTGGAAAAGGACCATTTCGACTCCAGTCTTGGGGCCTGTGTCATCTACTTTAACGACAACTTGTAGGTTTCTTCCATCCTGTATTTCCTGATCTAATAATCCGGCCACGTACATGTTGAATGGCTTCCCATCACTTACAAGACATAGTCTAGAATCCTTTATCTTTCATACATGGTCCTTTATGACCTGACCCCGCCTTACATATCCAGTCGTGGCTCCCGTTTTTTCCCCCTTCACCCCCCCATTCCTCTTATCACACTACTTGTAACAGGCTTAAGGGTGCTGACCCTTTTAACCTCTAGGCTTTTGCACATTTGCTACCTCTACCTAAAATTCTCTTCTCCACATTGTCTTTCTAGGAAAAATTCTGCCTACATTCCTATCTCTTGGGATATTGTCCCAAATTTCTCATTAATACTTCTATATCTCTCCTTGAAAATCCCACCAACACCTCAAACCAAACACATTTAGGGCTTAACTCATCTTTCCCTTTAGACATACTCCACTTTGTAATCCCTGATGCCAATTAATGGTACCTACAGACCATAAGGACACTAACACTCAAAACATTGATTTTGTTTCCCTTCTAACTCCTTGATAGCCAATCACTAAATCATTCCTGATGAGTTTACCTCCAGAATCACTCTTCTATCCAAAATCTTTACGCCCTACCTAAATTGTTTCCCAGGATTTTCCTTTCTATTGTCACTTCCCTACCCAAATACTGGTTTTATCTCACATGGCCTATTGTGATAATCACCTAATTGATCTCATTTCTTTCCAGTCTTTCTCTCTTTCTATCCATTTTACCTTGAGCCACAGGATTAAATTGTGATGCTTGAAGTATTCATTCAGTCATTCATTCAATATGTATAAGCGTTATGTGCCAGGTACCAGGAAGTACACCCCTTAAGAATAGAATTCCCATATCCATTTAAAGTGTCAGTCAGTGATTGGTACTTAGTCACTTTTAAATAAGTGGGTATTAAGTAAATGACTAAATGAATAGGGCTTAAAGTTTAGTTGGAGAGAAGAGTTATCAGAAGCTAAAAATAATAAAATGCTTCTATGGAACACTTCAGGACAATCTGTAATTGATTGCCAGATGACAGATATTAGCATTCTAACTTATGTCATCAGAGAAACCCTTAGAGAAGGTAAGGGAGAAGAAAGAGAACCAAGATTTATTGAGTAACTATTATGCATCTAGCCCGATGCTATGTGAATTGTATACATTATTTTATTTATTCCTTACAACAACCCTATTAGCAAGCCCATTTTACAGATGAATCAGCAGAGGCTCATGGAGGTTAAATAGCTTGCCCAGTCATCTAGCTAGAAAGGATTAGAACTTGAATCAAGAAGTGTGTTGTCCCAATGTCTCCCTTTTTCCACTGAACTAAGCTGGAAAAGAAGAGGTGGCTGTAAAAACATTTCAAAGAGGACTAGATAGGTCTTTGGTTACTGATTTGACATGGTAGACCTCAGTAAAGGAGGGGTCAAAATTTACCCTCAAATTTTGAAACAGAATGTTTGGGAGGAATACTAGAAGTGTGAATTGGGTATGCTTTTAATCAGAAAGCAATTTATTTATAGACCTACTAAGTTAGTTTAGTGAGAAACTCTTATCTCTAACTGTGGGTTCCTTATACAGCTGACCCTTGAACCATGCAGGGGTTAAGGACAGACTCTCCATGCAAAAATCCATAAATAACTTTACAGTTGGCCCTCAATATCTGCGGTTCCACATCCACAGATTCAACCAACCGCAGATGGTGTGGTACTGTGATATATATTCAGTGAAAAAAATACTCATATAAGTGGAACCCCGGTTGTTCAAGTGTTGACTGTATATCATCCCTTGGTTTCTGCAGGGGATTGGTTGCAGGACCTCCATAGATACCCAAAACTAAGGATGCTCAAGTCCCTTATATAAAATGGCATAGTATTTGCATATAACCTACGCACAAACTCCTGCCTACTTTAACTAATCTCTAGATTACTTATAATACCTAATACAATGTAAATGCTATGTAAATAGTTGCTGGCTTGCAGCAAATTCAAGTTTTGCTGGAATTTTTTTCTGAATATTTTCTATCCACAGTTGGTTGCATCCACGATGCGGAACCCTCCAACACGGAGAGCTGACTGTATTTGGTTAGGGTCTTCGTGGGTTCCACAGTGCCTGCAGGATATCAGATAAAGGCAACACTAAAAAATGAAAAATAGCCATGAACTTACTTTCTAAGGTTTGGGGGGATGCCTGGTCAGACTGTGGTGTGATATGATCAGTTTGGTTGGTAAGAACAAGCTTACGGAGGGTAAGGGTGGTATAATAAGATCACTAAGAGCTGAGCAGAACTTTCTATGGCACTTAGGACAATGTTCCATCCAGGGTTGGAACTTTGCCTCAGGAACCTCAAATCTGTTCAACTAGAGTCTGCTCACCACCTGAGGTAGCAAGAACCCCATTCCAACATCAGAATGATCTAATAGTGAGAAATTACTTTTTTGGGGGGAATCAAAATCTACCTTCTAGTTCATCTACTAGCCCTATCTCTGCTAGTCCTTTAGAATATGATAGCTCTTCCTATATTTTCTGACAACCTTTGTATCTCCCTTCAGTCTTTTCTTTTCCAGGCTAGAATCCGCACAGTAAATTTATTGTATATTTTTATCTGGCCTATTATATCCACTTTGTAAATGAAGACATTGAGTGTTAATCAAGGTCAGCAATAAACCCAAGCTCATAAGGCTCACAAGCAGAGAAGGAAGAATTTGAATGCAGTCCTGTGTGCTACCCAAACCTCTATTCTTTCTATTACAAATTGCTGCTTTCACTTTCCCACTGGACATTTATTTACAGATAATCTCTTTCCCCTTCTAAATTTTTAAGTGATGCAAAGAAGAACACTAAAGTAAATTGGTTAGTGAAAAATAAATATATTTCAATAAAAGGATGACAAGAACAGCATATTTTAAAAAAAATTTATTGAAGTATAGTTGACATACAATATTGTATTAGTTTCAGGTGTACAACATAGTGATTCGACATTTATATACACCACGAACTGATCAGCACAATAAGTCTAGTAACCATCTGTTACCATACAAAGTTATTGCACTGTTATTGACTATATTCCCTATGCTTTATATTACATCCTCATGACTTATTTATTTATAACTGGAAGTTTGTACCTCTTAGACCCTTTCACCTGTTTCACCCAACTCCCCACCCGCCTCCCCTCTGACAACCTCCGGCTTGTTCTCTGTATCTATGAGTCAAAAACAGAATATTTTCAAGGAGGGAAGATAATTATGCCTGACAACAATTGCAAGAGAAGTTTTACCTTATGTTCAAGTATTTCATTTAGCTGTGAGCTTCCTGGCACTCAAGGCAAAAAGAGAAGTAGAACTACAGTTTCAAAGCTCTTGCCATAGGATAAAAGGAAACTAACCAGTTCCTGAGAAGAGAGAAATGTTTTCCTGGCACTGCATTCTAAAAAGAATTCTCAAAAGCATTTATCACATAGCTGTAAGAAGAAATCATCACTTAGATGTTGAGTAAAACAACAGATGATGCCTTCAAAGTGGCTTTACAGAAGATAAAACAACAGTCTTCCCACAGCTATTTCTTGTAGAGATTCTTTATTAAACCAAAGGGGAAAATACTAAATTGCTACTCAGTGAAGGCAATTCTAAAATCAGCAAAGCCAATGTAATTTGCAAGCATTCACATAAGAACAGAGCCCAGAAAAAGTGAGGAATGGGCTTCTTTACTGGCCCAGACAGTTAGAACTTTGGAGAGGCTAACCCTACTCTGGCCAGAGATTATATAAAAGAAATGTCCTCACATACATGCTTTGAGAATCTCATTTTCAGCTGGGTTTTATGTTTCCATTACCTGGCCTTTTAGTTTGGATGTCCACATGGTTCCTTCCAGCTCCTCTTTATCATATTTTCCAAGCTCACAATTTCAACTCTTGACACTGCATTTCTCAGAATGGATCTCCTCCCCAAAGACCCTTCCACTTGATGAGCCCAGGATCTTCCTTCTTCAGGTTCTGCTTTAGCCAGGGACACAGGCAGTCCCGTAGGCACCTGGTCAGCAAATCCCTTCGAGAATTTCTCAAAAAGCAATCACTTCAACTGTGCTCTGGGAGAGAACTCAAGCAATCAATTCCAGACTGAGCTTTCTGGCAGCACTGAAGGTGCAGTTCCTCTGTGTGGCTGAACGAAGCAAATTCCATCGGCTTTTGATATGAGACATTCCACTGGCACAATTGACATTCTGTTAGGGTAATTGTGGAATCTGACATACTTTTCCAGTTGAAGGGGCAAGGCAGGGTATGAAAGTGCTTGCAGATACAATCAAAATTTTCTTTAAAAGAAGATTTAAATCTGCTTAAGAGCTCAGCTAAATCTCTGGTTGACTTCAGAACATAGGAGGGATTTTTCCCCTCAGTTGCCTTTGTTTTTGTTTTAGTTGAAAAACACTAACAAAATTCTAAATAAAATTAAGAATTTATCTACAGTCCACCATCCATTCATCCTTATCAAACTGACTTCCTTTTACCAGGTTCTTTTCTAGCCTTTGCTCATATAAAGACATAATTTTTAAATTACAATTACTGCATAGGCATACTCTTGCATTCTGGGTTTTTCCCCCATTCAGATTTATAAACACTTTTCCTACTACACAGTTACTACATGGTTTTCATAATTATCATTTATGATGAAGCCACACCTCCATTAAGCAACTGCATTATGATTTAATTAACCATTTCACTACACAGACATTTAAGTTGTTTGAATTATTTGGGTTATTTCCACATGACAAGTTCAAAGGAGTTAAATTTTTAAACCAAGCCACATAAGTATGGCTCTTTACATCTTGTCAAACTGATTTTTGCAATGATAGTTCCCATTTACACGTTCATTGGTAACATGAAAATATCATCATCACCACAGCCATGCCAACACCGGGGATTTGCATTTTTTTAAACATTAATGTAAAAGGTAGAGAGTGGCACACGTGCATGTATTTAGTAAGTGGCCTAGAAATGTGTAACAATTGTTATAATAATAAGTGTAACAGACAGTGATGGTGCCAGTCAAATAGCCCTTCCCTCTCTTCCTTGTAAAAAGCCCAGATTTTGCCCTCATTTCCATCTTTCCTCCATGTCACTCAGAAATAAATACTTATTAGTCAAAGACAATCTTGAAAATCCCATCTCATTGCCAATGAGACTCAGGAAGGGGCCCCCAGAGCTTCTAGGAAGGGTTTCTTTGCTCCTAAAAAAGGCAGATGGGGGGCTTCCCTGGTGGCGCAGTGGTTGGGAGTCCGCCTGCTGGTGCGGGGGACGCGGGTTCGTGCCCCGGTCCGCGGGGGGGTCCCGCGTGCCGCGGAGCGGCTGGGCCCGTGAGCCATGGCCACTGGGCCTGCGCGTCCGGAGCCTGTGCTCCGCAAAGGGAGAGGCCGCGGCAGTGAGAGGCCCGCGTACCACAAAAAAAAAAAAAAAAAAAAAAAGGCAGATGAAACAACTGAACACAACTGAATATAACAAAATGATAGCATAACCACAATCATTATATCATGTAACTTGAATATACTTCTCTGACTATGTATCCTTAGTGGCATATGCTCTAAAAACAAAAAGAACTACAAATAAATCTTAAAATTTACTCAGTAGGTTTTTCTTATCACAGTGATGTCAGTGTTATAATTTTGTTATTTTATTTGTATTGTAATATATATAATAATTATATATAATCTATTATGTTTATATATTATATATAATCTGTTATATTATACAGATAGATATAGATATATAATCTGTTATTAGAAATAAAGATATGCACTTTAAGGGAAAAAAAGGCAAACATAAAGTAAAATAAGACAGTGTAATGTTAAATTTGAATTTCAGATATCAATATAAACTTATGATTATATAGATTATATATGTATGTGTGTGAATATATATATATATATATATATATATGTTTCTCCTAGCTTTTTCCACTACAAGAAGACAGAAGGAATAATAAACCACCATCAATAAATACCCCGACAACGTATCTTGGTTTCTAAATGCCAGTTCCCACCTAAGGTAACAACAGCTTATAGAAATGGCTAATCTATGTCTGGGACAGAAAAGTGCAAGGTTAATATTAGATACCTTGTTGTGCCAGAAAGCAAAGGAACATTAGAAGACTAAAGGGATAATGTCAAAAGCACAGAGGAGCCAACTTGAAGGGGTTCCAACTGGCAAAATTTGGGACAATTTAAGCATCAGAGATAGTAATCACTGTAATTGATTATAACATTAAAAATAAATGTATGACTCCATAGCAACATTTAAGTAAAAGAAGGAGTGCTTTTCTCTACAGAAAAAATACAAACTGATAAATGTGAAAGGAATGATAGAATATTGCTCTTTTATAACCTGCAATGCAATAAGCAATTCAATGGATCCTGAAATCATTAGCTGAGAAAGGACAAGATGGCAAAGTATCACCCCCTACTCCAGATTAACTGCTGAACTCTGCAGGGAATATATACCTTTGTTATGGAGAGATATGACTGTCACCACTTTAACCAAGTAATCAAACTTAATATCACCAATAGTAGGACATCCTGACATTGTGCCTGATATATGCTGCAATGTGTTGTACATGGCATCACCCATGAAGTTGTCTTGCCTAAAATAACCTAAATCTACTCAAGGCTCTAGACCTGATGTCTGTGTGTACAGTTAATTGAGAAAAATTTAAATGACACCATTAGGAAACAATCACAAAAATCTAGAATGTGGTATTTATTACAAGACCTGAACTTTTCAAAACATCAGTGTCCCCAAAATTAAAAGGTATGGGGACTGTCCTAGATTAAGAAAGACTAAGGACTCATAAAAAAATGCAATGGGCACATAATCATTGGTCCTAGATTGGGGGGGTTTGCAGAAACAGATATAAAGGATATTTGGGAGCCAATGGAGAATTTGAATATGTATTCGATTTGAAATAATATTATGGAATTTTTGTAAACCTTAAGTCTGACGATTATACTATTCTTAAACAGGATATTATCCTTATTCTTAGGAGATGCATGCTGAAGAATTTAGAATGAAGTGTTATGATATCTGCAACTTAATTTCAAAAGGTTTGGCCAGAAGGACTGTTCTTTCCATTTTCCTATATGCTTGAAAATTTTCAAAAGAAAAAGTTCATGAAAGAAGAGAGAGATGAATGAGAACAAACAGTCCTACTTCTTCCACTAGATGTTACTCCTTAGTTGCCATAATCAGGAGGATATACTGATAAATTGAGAAGAGAACAGCTAAAAACAAACAAACAAAACAAAATGAAAAAATGAGTCTTGGACTTCTTGAGTCACTGAATTGACCAATTTTAGAACCATCTTACTTAATGGTTTCCTATTATATCAATTAGTTTATTTTTTAAGCAGTTGAGGTTTTGTAACTGTAGACAAAAGTATTCTAACTCATAGCATAAGTAGCAGACCACATAAACCTACCATGTGGCAGCCACCATAATAAATACAGTTATTTATAGTATATATTTTCAGCATTTTACATCCATACAAAGTAAGTACCACTATTGTCCACATTTTCTTCAGATTTGGAGGCCAAAGTGCAGACAGGTAAGTCTTATTGAAGGTCACACAGCCATTAAGTAATCCAGCTAGAACTCAAGCCTAAGCATCTAGCAATACCTTGCCACTGAGTCCCAGACACTTATGTTCAATTGCCTGCTTGCCAAGTCCATTTTGGCCTAGAATGTACTTGAATTTAAATTAACATGGCTTATACAACATTCTTGATTCCCTCCACAAAACATGCCTCTCTACCCAATTCCTCAAGACTAAATCCTAGAGATATCCCTTTACTTGTCTCCCCACACCACATCCAGTCTATAAGCAAAGCTCTTCTTTACCTCAAAAATATATCCAAAATCTGTTTGCTTTTCTTTTTTTGATCTGAAGCTTCAATCTGCTACAATCAGGAGTGAAGCTTCCACTGTCTCTTATACAACTGCGGTAACCTCTTAACTGAACTCCATACTTTCATTTTGCCCCCTGCATCTTCTCTCTACACAATAGCATAAGTGAACTTTCCCTGCCATGAATGATTGGATCATATCACTGCCATGGTTAATGACCTCAAGGACTTTCCATTAAACTTTAAATCCAAATGTATTACAAAGGTCAATGAGGCACTATAGAATCTCTTCCTGTCTTTCTCTCCAACTTCATCTGGAACCCCTCTCCCCCAGGTTCACTACACTACAGCACACACACCTTCTCTCTGTTCCTCAAATACAACAAGCACAGCCTTGGCACTGGTTGGTCTTCTCTCTACCTGAAATACTCTGCCCCCAGATATTTGCATTGTTGGATCCTTCAGATCATTCAAGTCTTAGTTCAAGTGTCTCTTCAGGGAGGTCACTGAAACTTTATACAACACACTCTACACAAAGGGCTCACGATCACTCTCAGTTACTTTTGTAAAAGTTAATAATCTTTCAAATGACCTTGTTCATTCATTTACTTCGTTTTTTTTGTTTTGTTTTGTTTTTACTTTCCTTTGCCTCTTCCCAGCTAGGATGTACGTTAAATAAGAGCAGGAATATTACTTGTCTTGTTTAGCACTTTATCCCTTGTTCCTAGAATAGTGCCTAGCACATAGTAAGATATTCAATAAATACTTGTAAATGAATGAATAAATACAATATTCAATGGCTCTTAACAACCACATTTTGCCATTTCTCCATAAAATATTGACCCAGGTTGCTTTTCCTTGAAAGCATATCCCCTAGTTTCTCAAAGTTTCCCTTATAATGCTGCAATCAAACAGCAACAAAAAACAGTAACCTTTCTCACAAGTATTTTTGCCATATACTTTGTTTTATTATCTTTTTTTCTCCTATTACTTGGAAGATGAACATTGAATTTTAAGCTATACCAGTGGTTATTTTTAAGTTTCATAAAAATATGTTTTATTGCTATTGCTCTAATTTTCAGTATTAAGAATAAAATACATTTTGCACTGCATCAAAAAGAATAAAATATCTAGGAATAAACCTACCTAAGGAGGCAAAAGACCTGTACTCCAAAAACTATAAGATGCTGATGAAAGAAATTGAATATGACACAAACAGATGGAAAGATATACTGTATTCTTGGACTGGAAGACTCAATATCATCAAAATTACCATACTACTCAAGGCAATCTACAGATTCAATGCAATCCCTATCAAATTACCAATGACATTTTTCACAGAACTAGAACGAAAAATTCTAAAATTTGTATGGAAAATACAGAAGATCCTGAATAGCCAAAGCAATCTTGAGAAAGAACGAAGCTGGAGGAATCACGCTCCTTGACTTCAGACTATAATACAAAGCTACAGTAATCAAAACAGTATGGTACTGGCACAAAAACAGACATATAGATCAATGGAACAGGATAGAAAGCCAAGAAATAAATCCATGCACTTATGTCAATCTATGACAAAGGAGGCAAGAATATACAATGGAGAAAAGACAGTCTCTTCAATAATGGTGCTGGGAAAACTGGACAGCTACATGTAAAAGAATGAAATTAGAATATTCTCTAACACCAGATATGAAAATAAACTCAAAATGGATTAAAGACCTAAATGTAAGACTGGACACTATAAGGCTGAAAACATAGGCAGAACACTTTTTGACCTAAATTGCAGCAGTATTTTTTTGAATCCATCTCCTGAGTAATGGAAATAAAAACAAAAATAAACAAATGGGACCTAATTAAACTTAAAAGCTTTTGCACATCAAAGGAAAACATAAGCAAAAAAAAGACAACCAATGGACTGGGAGAAAATATTTTTAAACAATGCTACTGACAAGGAATTAATCTCCAAAATACATAAACAGTTCATACAGCTCAATATCAAAACAAAACAAAACAAAACAAAAAACCTGATAAAAAGATGGGTAGAAGACTTAAATAGACATTTCTCCAAAGAATACACACAGATGGCCAACAGGCACATGAAAAGATGCTCAACATCACTAATTATTAGAGAAATGTAAATCAAAACTATAATGAGGTATTATATCAGTCAGAATGGCCATCATTAAAAAGTCTACAAATAATAAATGCTGGAGAGAGTGTGGAGAAAAGGGGACCCTCCTACACTGTTGGTGGGAAGGTAAATTGGTGCAGTCACTCTGGGGAACAGTATGGAGGTTCCTTAAAAAACTAAAGACAGAGTTACCATCTGATTCTGCACTCCCACTCCTGGGTATATACCCAGAGAAAACTTTAATTTGAAAAGATATATGCACCCCAATGTTCACTGCAGCTCTATTTACAATAGCCAAGACATGGAAGCAACCTAAATGTCCATTGACAGATGAATGGATAAAGATATGGTATATATATACATATATATATGTGTGTGTATATATATATATATATATATACACAATGGAATATTACTCAGCCATGAAAAGAATGAGATAATGCCATCTGTAGCAACATGGATGGACTCAGAGATTATCATACTAAGTGAAGTAAATCAGACAGAGAAAGACAAATATATGATATCACTTGTTTGTGGAATCTAAAAAAAGAAAAAAGATACAAATGAACTATTTACAAAACAGAAATAAACTCACATAGAAACCAAAGGGGATAGCAGCAGGTGGGTGGGGGAGATAAATTAGGAGTTTGGGATTAACATATATACACTACTATATATAAAATAGGTAAACAATAAGGACCTACTGTATAGCAGAGCAAACTATACTCAATATCTTGTAATAACCTATAATGGAAAATAAATCTGAAAGAGAATAGATATATATTCATGTATAACTGGATCACTTTGCTGTACACTTGAAAGTAACAAAACATTGTAAATTAACTATACCTTAATTAAAAAAGAATAAAATACATATTACACACATATACACAGGCATATGTACTCTGTAAATGATGAAGAAATCAGCATGATATTCTCTTACTTATCAAGTCCTATTTTTAGGTAGTATACAGAATTTTTGTCTTAGACTACTATCGTTATCTTACTAACATTATGTTATTATTTTTACTCTGTGTATTTACCCTTTCCAAGAATCATTTAAGATATTTACCTTAGAGTTTTCCTTTCCACCATATGTCTAGCTGTGATTTAATATAATTTTATGTTTAAATTATTTTCATTAAAAAAATTATTTTCATTTAAGCTACCAGTTCGTTCATTCATTCTGTGACTTCTTTTTTAATAACTTCTTTATTTTGATTCATCTCAGAGATATCAGGAATAGGTCTCCAAGTAATTTTTCAAGAAAGATAAATGGAAAAAATATATACCATGCCCTTGCCTATTTGATAATGTCTTTCTACAGCTTTCACATAAGTGTCATAAACTGGCTAGGCCACAAACTTTTCTTCCATAGTTATATAGATGTTCCTCTATTGTTATAAGACATAAAGTGTTAAGACAACCTGGAATTTATTCCTTTTTGGATGACCTTTTATTTTGCATAAATATTTGTGGCATTTTTTTCTTTACTTGAAATTTTAAAACATTTCAAGAATGTGCCTACAGATTAGTTGCTTTTCATTAACTGCCTGATAATCATTCATTTGCTTTGATCTAGGGCAGACATCAGCAAATGTTTTCTGTAAGAGGCAAGACAGTAAATATTTTAGGCTTTGAGGGTCACATGGTCTGTCACAATGATTCAACTCTTCCATGTAGGGCCCTTCTTGACAGCTGTTTTCTGGCTGGGATTGCTAAAGGAATGAACAAAATGGGGAGGAGTCTATGGCGATGAGGTTTGGAGAGGAAGTATTTGTTATTTCAACCTGCAGATGACACTAAAATCTAGCAACTGATAGCTAAGCAGGAAACTGAAGTCACTGAGTGAGGAAAGGGTATCCAAATGTGTTTGAAGAATCAAAGGGCTACAAACACATTCCAGAGAGAGTTCAGAAAACCATGGATTGGAGGACAGAAAGCAGTGAGTAAGACAAATGCACAGTCAAGTGGTTCTGGAGGGGCATCTGAGACAAGGGTGCTTGGGTGAGGCTGGCTTTCATTCATTCCGCCACAGGGACTGAATAAAAACTATGTTTCCATCTTAAAGGATAGGATAGGATGGGTATACATCAATGGCCCCTGCTCAAAGACCTTCCATGACTCCCCACAATTTATGCGATAAAGTTCAAATGACACAGCAGGAAATAAAAGCCTTAACTTATCTGATCCCAGCTGTCTTTATCCTAATTCAACATCTGCCTTTTTCTCCCCTCCATGCACCATATATTCCATTAAACAGCCCATTTTCTTAATGAGTCAAACTCGTTTACAACTCCATGCCTTTTTATTCTTAAAGTGTTCTTTCTCCTCCTCTCTGTCTTGTAAAATAAATATATTTACCTTTCAATGTTCAGCTTTAATATTCTCTTGTATATGAATATTTCCCCACTATTCTCAACCATGTTAAAATATATTCACTCCCAATATCTCCCTGGAATTCCATCACCTGGCTTTCATCGTAATCCACTTATTTATGACAGTCTTCTAACTAATGGTTTGTCCCTAAGCCACTTCAATTCTTTGCTTGAAACTTAAAACATAAGTATTTCCACAAGCTCAACCCTTTTCATTGTTGCATAATTGACCATCTAAATATAGAAAAAGACATGTGCCTAAATAATATAGCAGTATTATTTATAATAGCAAAAGAGAAAAGCCAGCAACTGGTTAGACTTTTTTTTAACATCTTTATTGAAGTATACTTGCTTTACAGTGTTGCTTTAGTTTCTGCTGTATAACAAAGTGAAACAGCTATATGCATACGTATATCCCCATATCCACTCTCTCATGTGTCTCCCTCGCACCCTCCTTATCCTACCCCTCGAGATGGTTGCAAAGCACCGAGCTGATCTCCCTGTGCTATGCAGCTTCTTCCCACTAGCTATCTATTTTACATTTGGTACGGTAGATATGTCAATGCTACTCTGTCATTTCGTCCCAGCTTACACTTCCCCCTCCCTATGTCCTCAAGTCCATTCTCTACATCTGTGTCTTTATTCCTGTCCTGGCCTTAGGTTCATCAGAACTTTTTTTTAATTCCATATATATGTGTTAGCATACAGTATTTGTTTTTCTCCTTCTGATTTACTTCACTCTGTATGACAGACTCTAGGTCCATCCAACTAACTAAAAAAAACTCAATTTCGTTTCTTTTGGCAGCTCAGTAATATTCCATTGTATATATGTGCCACATATTCTTTATCCATTCATCTGTAGATGGACACTTAGGTTGCTTCCATGTCCTGGCTATTGTAAATAGTGCTGCAATGAACACTGTGGTACATGACTCTTTTTGAATTATGGATTTCTCAGAGTATATGCTCAGGAGTGGGATTGCAAAATTAGATGGTAACTATATTTTTAGTTTTTTAAGGAAACTCCATACTGTTCTCCATAGTGGCTCTATCAATTTACATTCCCACCAACAGTGCAAGAGTGTTCCCTTTTTTTCACACCCTCTCCAGCATTTATTGTTTGTAGATTTTTTTGACAATGGACATTCTGACCGGTGTGAGGTGACAAACTCATTGTAGTTTGCATTTGCATTTCTCTAATGATTAGTGATGTTGAGCATTTTTTCATGTGTTTGTTGGCAATCTGTATATCTTCTTTGGAGAAATGTCTATTTAGGTCTTCTGCACATTATGGATTGGGTTGTTTGCTTTTATGATATTGAGCTGCATGAGCTGCATGTATATTTTGGAGATTAATCCTTTGTCAGATGCTTCATTTGAAAATATTTTCTCCCATTCTGAGGGTTGTCTTTTGGTCTTTTTTACGGTTTCCTTTGCTATGCAAAAGCTTTTAAATTTCATTAGGTCCCATTTGTTTATTTTT
>NC_041222.1:18469034-18472874 GCF_002837175.3 Physeter macrocephalus
TTTGTTAATATGGTGTATCACACGGATTGATTTGCATATATTGAAGAATCCTTGCATTCCTGGGATAAACCCCACCTGATCATGGTGTATGATCCTTTTAATGTGTTGTTGGATTCTGTTTGCTAGTATTATGTTGAGGATTTTTGCATCTATGTTCATCAGTGTTATTGGCCTGTAGTAGTCTTTTTTTTGACACTTTTTTGTCTGGTTTTGCTATCAGGATGATGGGGGCCTTGTAGAATGAGTTTGGGTGTGTTCCTCCCTCTGCTATATTTTGGAAGAGTTTGAGATTTTGTTTATCTTCTCAAAGAACCAGCTTTTAGTTTTACCGATCTTTGCTACTGTTTCCTTCATTACTTTTTCATTTATTTCTGATCTGATCTTTATGATTTATTTCCTTCAGCTAACTTTTTTAGTTCTTCTCTCTCTAAAGCTGGTTTGGTGGTGCTGAATTCTCTTAGCTTTTGCTTATCTGTAAAGTGTTTAATTTCTCCATCGAATCTGAATGAGATTCTTGCTGGCTAGAGTAATCTTGGTTGTAGGTTTTTCCCTTTCATCACTTTAAATATGTCCTGCCACTCCCTTCTGGCTTCCAGAGCTTCTGCTCAATAATCAGCTGTTAACCTTATGGGGATTATCTTGTATGTTATTTTTTGCTTTTCTTTTTCTGCTTTTAATATTTTTTCTTTGTATTATATTTTGATAGTTTGATTAATATGTGTCTTGGCATGTTTCTCTTTGGGTTTATCCTGTATAGTACTCCCTGTGCTTCCTGGAGTTGATTGACTATTTCCTTTCCCATGTTAGGGAAGTTTTTGACTATAATCTCTTCAAATATTTTCTCAGACCCTCTCTTTTTCTCTTCTTTTCTCGGACCCCTATAATTCAAATGTTGGTGTATTTAATGTTGTTCCAGAGGTCTCTGAGACTGTCCTCAATTATTTTCATTCTTTTTTCTTTATTCTGCTCCCTGGCAGTTATTTCCACCATTTTACCTTCCAGCTCACTTATCCGTTCTTCTGCCTCAGTTATTCTGTTATTGATTCCTTCTACAGCATTTTAAATTTCATTTATTGTGTTGTTCATCATTGTTTGTTTGCTCTTTAGTTCTTCTAGATCCTTGTTAAATATTTCTTGTATTTTCTCCATTATGTTTCTGAGATTTTGGATCATGTTTAGTATCATTAGTCTGATTCTTTTTCAGGTATGTTGCCTATTTCGTCTTCATTTATTTGATCTTGTAGGCTTTTACCTTGCTCCTTTGTCTGTAACATATTTTTTGTCTTTTAATTTTTTTTTTTTTGATGGGTAGTGCTGTATTCCTGTTTTACTGCTTATTTGGCCTGAGAAGTCCAGTACTGGAGTTCGCAGGCAGTTGGACAGAGCTGGGTCTTGGTGCTGAGATGAGGGCCTACAGGAGGCCTCACTCCAATTGATATTCCTTGGGGTATGAGGTTCTCCCTTAGTCCAGCAGTTTGGAATTGGAGGTCCCACCACAGGAGCTCGGGCCCAACCTCCGGCCTGGGAACCAAGATCCCACAAGCTTTGTGGAGCAAAAAAAAAAAAAAAAGGAAGAAAGAGAGAAAAAAAGGAGCAGTAATATATCAAAGAATAAAAAACAAAATAGAGTTAGAAAAAGATAAAAATTATATTAGGAAAAATAAAACTATAACTGAAACAACTGCACGAATGTAAAATAAAACCACAAAAGAAAAAAGCAAAAAAACGGGGGTGGGGGACAAGCCAAAAGGAGAGAACAATAACAAATTATAAAGAAAAAAATAAAATTAGAAAAATAAAAGATTTATTAGGAAAAATAAAAATATAAAAGTATCAACAACAATGAATCAACAAGGTAAAACAGAACCCCAATCTAAAAGAGGAAAAGGGATTCTGGAGAAGATGGCGGCGGAGTAAAACACGGAGATCACCTTCCTCCACACAGATACATCAGAAATACATCTACACGTGGAACTGCTCCTATAGAACACCCACTGATTGCTGGCAGAAGACCTCAGACCTCCTAAAAGGCAAGAAACTCCCCACGTACCTGGGTAGGGCAAAAGAAAAAACAGAGACAAAAGAATGGGGATAGGACCTGCACCAGTGGGAGGGAGCTGTGAAGGAGGAAAGGTTCCCACACACTAGAAGCCGCTTCACGGGCGGAGACTGCGGGTGGCGGAAGGGGAAGCATCGGAGCCATGGAGGAGAGTGCAGTAACGGGTGCGGAGGGCAAAGCGGAGAGATTCCCGCACAGAGGATCGGTGCCGACCAGCACTCACCACCCTGAGAGGGTTGTCTGCTCACCCGCCGGGGCGGGCGGGGGCTGGGAGCTGAGGCTCGGCTTCGGTCGGATGTCGGATGTCGGGAGAGGACTGGGGTTGGCAGCGTAAACATAGCCTGAAGGGGTTAGTGCACCATGGCTAACCCGGAGGGAGTCCCAGAGAAGTCTGGAGCTGCCAAAGAGGCAAGAGACTTTTTCTTGCCTCTTTCTTTCCTGGTGTGTGAGGAGAGGGGATTAAGAGCGCTGCTTAAAGGAGCTCCAGAGATGGGTGCGAGCCGCGGCTATAAGAGGGAAGCTGTGGCTATCACAGCGGACCCCAGAGACAGGCTTGAGATGCTAAGGCTGCTGCTGCTGCCACTAAGAAGCCTGTGTGCAAGCACAGGTCACTATCCACACGGCTATAAGAGGGAAGCTGTGGCTATCACAGCGGACCCCAGAGACAGGCTTGAGATGCTAAGGCTGCTGCTGCTGCCACTAAGAAGCCTGTGTGCAAGCACAGGTCACTAGCCACACCTCCCCTCCCAGGAGCCTGTGCAAACCACCACTGCCAGGGTCCCATGATCCAAGGACAACTTCCCCAGGAGAACGCACGGCGTGCCTCAGGCTGGTGCAACGTCATGTCGGTCTCTGCTGCTGCAGGCCCACTCTGCATCCGTACCCCTCCCGCCACCCCCCTGCCTGAGTGAGCCAGAGCCCCTGAATCAGCTGCTCCTTTAACCCTGTCCTGTCTGAGCGAAGAACAGATGCCCTCAGGCGACCTACACACAGAGGTGGGACCAAATCCAAAGCTGAACCCCAGGAGCTGTGCGAACAAAGAAGAGAAAGGGAAATTTCTCCCAGCAGCCTCAGGAGCAGCGGATTAAATCTCCACAATCAATGTGATGTACCCTGCATCTGTGGAATACCTGAATAGACAACGAATCATCCCAAATTGAGGAGGTGGACTTTGGCAGCAAGATACATTATTTTTTCCTCTTTTCCTCTTTTTGTGAGTGTGTATGTGTATGCTTCTGTGTGAGATTTTGTCTGTATAACTTTGCTTTCACCATTTGTCCTAGAGTTCTGACCATCTGGTTTTTTTTTCTTTTTTTTTTACGTAAAAAAATTTTTTTCTTAATAATTATTTTTTATTCTTTATTTTGATACCTTTATTTAATATTACTTAATTTTATTTTATTTCATCTTCTTTCTCTCTTTCTTTCTCTCTTCCTTTCTCTCTTTCTTTCTTTCTTTCTTTCTACTTTTTCTCCCTTTTATTCTGAGCCGTGTGGATGAAGGCTCTTGGTGCTCCAGCCACAAGTCAGTGCTGTGCCTCTGAGATGGGAGAGCCAACTTCAGGACACTGGTCCACCAGAGACCTCCCAGCTCCAAGTAATATCAAATGGCAAAAATCTCCCAGATATATCCATCTCAACACCAGGACCCAGCTTCACTCAATGACCAGCAAGCTACAGTGCTGGACACCCTAGGCCAAACAACTAGCAAGACAGGAACACAGCCCCACCCATTAGCAGAGAGGCTGCCTAAAATCATAATAAGGCCACAGACACCCCAAA
>NC_041222.1:18473422-18474815 GCF_002837175.3 Physeter macrocephalus
GTCCCAGAAGAAGAAGAGAAAAAGAAAGGGACTGAGAAAATATTTGAGGAGATTATAGTTGAAAACTTCCTTAATATGGGAAAGGAAATAGTTAATCAAGTCCAGGAAGCACAGACTCCCATTCAGGATAAATCCAAGAGGAAACATGCCAAGACACATTAATCAAACTATCAAAAATTAAACACAAAGAGAACATATTGAAAGCAACAAGGGAAAAACAACAAATAATACACAAGGGAATCCCCATAAGGTTAACAGCTGATCTTTCAGCAGAAACTCTGCAAGCCAGAAGGGAGTGGCAGGATATATTTAAAGCGATGAAGGAGAAAAAACCTACAACCAAGATTACTCTAACCTGCAAGGATATCATTCAGATTTGATGGAGAAATTAAAACCTTTACAGACAAGCAAAAGCTGTGAGAGTTTAGCACCACCAGACCAGCTTTACAACAACTGCTAAAGGAACTTCTCTAGGCATGAAACACAAGAGACGGAAAAGACCTACAATAACAAACCCAAAATAATTGGGAATAGGAACATACATATCGATAATTACCTTAAATGTAAATGGATTAAGTGCTCCCACCAAAAGACACAGACTCGCTGAATGGATACAAAAACAAGATCCGTATATATGCTGCCTACAAGAGACCCACTTCAGACCTAGGGAATCATACAGACTGAAAGTGAGGGGATGGAAACAGATATTCCATGAAAATGGAATTCAGAAGAAAACTGGAGTAGCAATTCTCATATCAGACAAAATAGACTTTAAAATAAAGACTATTACAAGAGACAAAGAAGGACACTATAGAATGATCAAGGGATAGTACTAACAAGAAGATATAACAATTGTAAATATTTATGCACCCAACATACGAGCACCTCAATACATATGGCAAATACTAACAGCCATAAAAGGGGAAATTGACATAACACAATCATAGTAGGGGTTTTTAACACCTCACTTTCACCAATGGACTGATAATCCAAAATGAAAATAAATAAGGACACACAAGCTTTAAATGATACATTAAACAAAATGGACTTAATTGATATATATAGGACATTCCATCCAAAAACAACAGAATACACATTTTTCTCAAGTGCTCATGGAACATTCTCCAGGATAGATCGTCTCTTGGGTCACAAATCTAGCCTTGATATCAAGAAACATTTCAAATAAACAACCTAACCTTGCACCTAAAGCAATTAGAGAAAGAAGAACAGAAAAACCCCAAATTTAGCAGTAGGAAAGAAATCCTAAAGATCAGATCAGAAATAAAGGAAAAAGAAATGAAGGAAACGTAGAAAAGATCAATAAAAATAAAAGCTGGTTCTTTGAGAAGATAAACAAAATTGCTAAACCATTAGCCAGACTCATCAAGATAAA
>NC_041222.1:18475484-18476126 GCF_002837175.3 Physeter macrocephalus
ATATCAGTGATGAATATAGATGCTAAAATCCTCAACAAAATACTAGCAAACAGAATCCAACAGCACACTAAAAGGATCATACACCATGATCAAGTGGGGTTTATTCCAGGAATGCAAGGATTCTTCAATATATGCAAATCAATCAACGTGATACACCATATTAACAAATTAAAGTAGAAAAACCATATGATCCTCTCAATAGATATAGAGAAAGCTTTCGACAAAATTCAACACCCATTTATGATAAAAACCCTGCAGAAAGTCGGCACAGAGCAAACTTTCCTCAACATAATAAAGGCCATATATGACAAAACCACAGGCAGCATCGTCCTCAATGGTGAAAAACTGAAACCATTTCCACTAAGATCAAGAAGAAGACAAATTTGCCCACTCTCACCACTGTTATTCAACATCGTTTTGGAAGTTCTAGCCACAGCAATCGGAGAAGAAAAAGAAATAAAAGGAATCCAAATTGGAAAAGAAGAAGTAAAGCTGTCACTGTTTCCAGATGACATGATACTATACATAGAAAATCCTAAAGATGCTACCAGGGCTTCCCTGGTGGCGCAGTGGTTGGGAGTCCGCCTGCTGATGCAGGGGACGCGGGTTCGTGCCCCGGTCCGGGAAGATCCCACATGCCGC
>NC_041222.1:18477265-18497074 GCF_002837175.3 Physeter macrocephalus
AGTGGGAAGCAGCCTCATGGCACAGGGAGATCATCTAGGTGGTTTGTGACCACCTAGAGGGGTGGGATAGGGAGGGTGGCAGGGAGGGAGATGCAAGAGGGAAGAGATATGGGGATATATGTATATGTATAACTGATTCACTTTGTTGTAAAGCAGAAACTAACACACCATTGTAAAGCAATTATATTCCAATAAAGATGTTAAAAAATTAATTAAAAAGACAAATAAATAAATAAATACAAGAGGAAAAAAGATAAAAATCAAGCCTTGGCTATGGGGGTGGAGTTTAGGTGGGGCTGGAACTTAGGCAGGGTTGGGTTTTTGGGGGGCAGGACCTAGGGGCGTAAGGGGGTGATGTTTGAGCATGGTGTGGAGCCTAGGCAGGGTGAGTTCAAGTGTGGGGCGGGGCCTCTGCTTAGGATGTGTGCCGAAGTGGAGATGCCACACATGGAAAGGGGGGCCTCCGGAGTGTGGGGTTCCAGAGTCTGGAGGTAAAGCCCTGAGTGAGGGTGTGTGGGTGGGGTTTCGGCCCAGCGAGTTGGAGGGGGTCTCAGAGGTGGTCTCTGAGTGTAGAGGTGGGGCCCTGGGTGGGGGTGTAAAGGTGGGGCTTGGACTCTGCACAGCAGGAGGGAGGCTCTGAGGGCAGAGGATTAGACCCGGAAGCCCAACAGGCTCCCCAGTGCCTAAATGGACAGGGAAAGCACTGGCCTCGTTCCCTTCCATTCCTTAGTACCCCTCTCCCACCATCTCCCCAGGGTTTCCCCAGTCCCCGCTGGACCCCTAACTGTGGGTTGTCCCGCTGGGTGTAGGAACTCCTTCCCTCCCGCAACCGCCCCTCAGGGGCACCAGTCCCATCCTGCCTCCACTTCTCCCCCTTCACTCCCCCAACACCCCATGTCCTACCCAGTCTATGGGGGTTCCTCCTATCCCCTTAGGTGTCCGTGGTGCCCCTCCAGTGCCTGGTGCCCTATTTGTGAGGAAACGCAAATTCCGCATTCTGCTAGTATGCCATCTTGACTCTGCCCTGGTTAGCCCATTTAAATAAACCGCATGGAATAGTATGCAACCACTGAAAAAGATGATTTTTGACATATATATAACTTTTTTGAATACTGAAATCTTTAAAATGATTGTTTCCAGCTGATGAATTATGGTTGCAATATTTTCTTTTCACTTTTTTGCATATTTAAAATTGCCTGTAACAGTATATGTTATTTTTATAATAGAAGAAAGTATTTTTAATGCCTAGTAGAAAAAAGATCACAATCTGTAATGTCTAATTTTCTCTTTTGGCAATTCTCCATTGACCTGATGAAAGTATTGATTTACCTTAAAAAGCTCCATCACTGGTATATGTAACATGCCTAGATACTTATATGTTAACTCTGCTGCTTTCATTTTAGGGAGGTAGTCCCGGGTTGATGAACTGGTTGTCCTTGATCCAGGACTTGTGTAAGGAAGGGGAGGGGCAAGCTATTTTTGATCTAGGTGTTGTTCCCATTGCTTTTAGTTTTTATGGCCTGTTTGACTTAGTGGTGTTTTTTAACTAGGGGAACTTTAATCTTAGTCAGCAGCTGCTCTTTCTGCCCTCAGAAACCTGCTTGGAGATGCAGTGAGCAAATGTACTATATTGGATCCCTCTGATGCAGCACTTCAGATTCTCTGTGCCTCACCTCTATTTCCAGCAACTACTTTATCAACCAGCTTCCCCCAGGTGGGACCTGACAGCACTTTGCCCCTCTTACTTACTGCCTTGCAGTGTTCTGAGATGCAGGAGAACCAACTTGGCACTCATGAATGTACAAACAAGAAGTATGGGCAATCCTCAACCAATAGGGATGGGAATGATGGATAAGTGTTCCTCCCTTTCTTCACCTGCATAGATGGTTCTTGAGGGATTCAATAAGATTTATCAGAAGAATCTGCAGCATCAATAAATCAGTTACTTATAGTGGTGGTCAAAACAATAACACATCCTATTATGGGGTTTTCCTTCTCCCATGTTTCATCCTCTCTGTCCCTCACTACTGCTCTCTGTGATCATATTCATTATTAGATTTCAGAGATTTTTTTAATGACTTTCTACATGCAAAATTATGTCATTTGCAGATAAATACAGCTTTATGTCTTCCTTTCAAGCCTGCATGTCTTTTATTTCTCTCTCTGGTCTTACTGAATTGACTAGGACCTTCAGTATAATGTTGAATAGAAGTGACAGTAGACATCTTTGCCTTGTCCCTGATCCATGTTTCACATTAAACATGTTTGATGTGATGATGTTAGGGTGTGGTCCTTATTCATACCCTAAAATGGGTGTATTTTAATGTAAATAAACTGTATTTCAGTAAGTTGTTTTTTTAAAAAAGCTAACCCTCCTAAATAGATGAAGGTGAAATACAGGTAGTTTCAAACAAGCAAAAATGAAGATATTATGTCACCAAGAAATCGGCACTAAAAGAATTAATAAAAGAACTCCTGAAGGAAGACTGAAGGTAAATGATATCAGATGAAACTTAGATGTAGAAGAAGGAATGGAGAGCATTAGAAATGCTAAATATGTGACTAAATATAAAATATTATACTTTTTTTCTTAATTTCCTTAAAAGACAACTGATTATTTAAAATAACAATGTAACATTGTATTGTCAGGTTTATAACATACATAACTAAAATAGATGACAAAACAGCACAATTTGTAGTCATAAATGGAATTATTTTAAATGGTTCTTACATTTTATGTGGGCGGCACAATATTAACTTAAAGTTCACTGTGATAAGTTAAGGATACATAACGAAAACCCTAGGGTTACCACTAAAAACATAATACAAAGAAGTATGGTTAAAAATTTATTAGAGGAATTAAAGTGATATGTTAGAAAAAATACAATTAACCAAAATAAGGCAGGAAAACAAGAGGAAAACCCACAAAACAGTGAGCAAATAGAAAAAAAACACAAGTGATAGGCCTAAACATAAACATTTCAGTAATTTCATTAACTATAAATGGATAAAACATTTCAATTAAAAGGCAGAGGTTGTCAGACAGGATAAAAAAGTAAGATATAAGAATATACTGTTTACAAGAAACAAGCTATCAGTGCTAAGATACAGATATGTTTAAAGTAAAAACATGAAAAAATATGTATATGCAAATACTGAACATGATAAATCTTGGGTATGCAAATTTCTGTCTTAGGTTCTGTCTCTTAGGGAACCTGATCTAAGATGAGTCCCAAATGAAGATATAGCATCTATGAGTCATTCAAAATGTTCTGATTCTATAATTGCACCTAGTATTCATTGGATCATAAGCAACTTATTATAGTCATTTTCCAAGACTATGCATGTAGGATCTCCCCCATATTCAAGTGGTTCGTGTAAGCTTGAGGCACTTTCCAAAATCATGAGCATCCTTGACTGGCTCTTAACATAATGATATGATCAGGTACTGTCATTAAATTACACACCATGTCCCAGCACATCTGTGTGATTGGAGAGAACTTACACAGGTCCTGAGTCCTCTTCCAACTGTGATGAATTCCCAGACTGCATACTAATCCTTTCACCACTCAACTCTGCCATCTTACAAGGAAGTTCAGAGCAGGTGGGACTGGCACACTGCCCATTTAGACTTTCTAGTCATAATTGGGGCTTTGGGATGCTATTAGAGAAAATCCCAAGTACCTTTACAAACTTAACTGGACCAAATCTTTCCCAGTTTTTCACAGGGAAAGTCTCCACTGGCAAATTGTATGTGAAACATGGACACATGACATATTCAGGTTGTCTTTTCCTAGAGAAATTTGGATTTATGACACACTGCTTCATTTTTATCATTTAGGAATATTGCAGAGCCATACAATCACGCCATCCAGAAGGTGGGAAAATTCTTCATATTTGCCCACAAATTCAGCATTTCTAATGTTCCTCATTTCTTCCTATAAATCTGAGCTTTCGTGAGTTGTCATTTATCCTCAGTCTGAAGAAGTCTTTTTAGCATTTCTTATTGAACAAGTCTGTTGGCAACACATTCTCTCAGCTTTTGTCTATCGGAAAATGCCTTTATTTCACTTTCATTTGGTGGGGCTTGTTATTTTAAAATCAACTTTATTGTGGTATAATTGGGCTCATGTGTTAATGTCTCTAGGTGATGCTCCATGAGGGCAAGACCCATGACTCATTCTGAAGCAACAGCAGAGCACAGTGATCCAGGACCCAAACTCTAAAGCCAAATGCCTGAATCTGAATCTCAGCTCCACAGTCAACTACTTGGGCAGGTGCCTTAGCCTTTCAGCACCTCAGTTTCCTCATATACCAAATGAGGAAAATATAAACTACCTGTTTCAGAGAATTGTTGCAGATATTATGTGAAATACTATGTAAAAAAATCTTAGAACAATGTCCAATACATAGGAATCACTATACAAATGTTTTCTATTATTGTTGTTATTATTAATATCTAAATCCCCAGCAACTAATAGAATGTTTATATCTTAGTCAATACTTAAAACATGTTGAATAAACAAGATCTTCCTAGATTATTTAAAGACTCAATGAATCGAGAAGTCACAATCACTAAGAATTCTAAGATTATTCCTTTTGTCTACTGGGTGTAAGATAGGATCAAGGATGTATTGTACAGCATGGGGAATATAGCCAATATTTTGTAATAACTGTAAATGGAAAGTTATTGTAACCTTTAAAAATTGTATAAAAATAAATTTTAAAAAAAAAGATTAGGAGTGGAGGAGTGGGAGGTACAAACTATTGGGTATAAGATAGGCTCAAGGATGTATTGTACAGCATGGGGAATATAGCCAATATTTTGTAATAACTGTAAATGGAAAGTTATTGTAACCTTTAAAAATTGTATAAAAATAAATTTTAAAAAAAAAGATTATTCCTTTTGTAATTTTCCTTCTGACAGTGACCTAACTGGACTATGTGGTCCTTGCCATGGACTCCCCTCCCAATCCTATTTTGGGCTTTGGCCTCCCTGTTCTTTCCCCTCCTCCATTAACCTTTCAAATTCAAATAAACAAGGGTCCTCTTTTCCATGAATCTTTCCCAAATACCCAAGTACAATGTGTTCACTCCCTTCCATAGGCCTTGGAGTTTTTGTCTGACCTTCTTTTTAAGCAGTCACCATAACTTATGCCAGACTATAATTTTTCAGATCTGAGTCATTCACTTGTATATTTCACCATAGTCATGAAGGATAAAAGGACCACAGGATCAACCAACTCCAAGCCTGAGATACAGATATCCTGGCTGCTAATCTGCTGTTGCTTCATGCCTGAGGGCAGCTATTTGGGCTGCTGCTTTGAACTCTGTATTTGAGTCCCCAGGTTAGTAAACAGCCTACAATACTACAACTGGACGTGGCCCTGGTCTCCAGTCTGGATTGCAACATTGGCAACCTGATGCTGACTGCATGCCCCACCACTAGGCAACACCCACCAGCCAAAACCCTGTGGCCAGACTTTACTCTTTGAAATAGACATATGATAATGAAAGTCACCTGTCCAAAAAGCGTCCATGTCTCCCCTCTGAAAGAGGAGTACATCCCTAACTTGGTACCAAGGCACTTTTAGCCTTTCCTACTTCATCTTCCACCAATCCCTTTCCAAGCAACTTAAATTCCAGCTACTCTGAATTTCTTAGAGTTCCCCTGGAAGTTTTTTTTTTTTCTTTTTCTTTTTTTTTTTTGAAAGATGTAAGGGTGGAGAATGGAGGGTACATGGTACATCTACGTAGAATACCTTCACCCTCATAACTAATTCCTACTTAGCCTTTAAAACCCTCACCAGTCATCATACTTAAATCAGCAAGGGCATGTCCAAAAGTTCAGCTAGTGGCTCTGCCTTATGGCAAATGCTCATTAGCCAGCAACTTTGCAAGTGAAAACCCTGTGCAAAGGGGAGATTTAGCCACTCGGGATTAAGCAGAGCAGGTGCACTCAGGCATGCCCAAAAGAGCAAAGCAAGGAGCAGCGTTTCATTCCTAGTTCTCAAAAGCTGCTATTTCTTCTTGTAGATCAGTGGGCTTTCTGTGCCTATGAACCATGTCAGTGTTCTAGATCTGCAAGCCCATGACTGTTGGCCAGAATATACGCATATGCTACCATGTCCAGAATCTAAACAAGTGATACTCTCAGAGAGGATGCGTCTCCTACTGAAAAGCAACTGCCCCAAAGATGTAAAAGAACCAGGAGAGAGTGACTGCTCACAAGACATCTCATATCCAGCCCTGAGCAATACTTTTCCTTATTAAGGGAAGATTTGAGTTGCTACAATTCATCATAAACCTGTATAGAATCTTTTCTTCAAATATGCTCTGTTGCCCGGCACTATGTCTGACAGTTCCTCACTTTTTCAAGTGAGGGGCTCAATAATGTCTCCATTCCTGGCCTCGGCTTCAGTTAGTGTAAATGAGGCAAGCCTTTAAAAAGGCCTCAAGGAATGATGACTGTCCTCTTTTCCCTAACTGCATCCCCACATCTGGCTTCCATCATGATAATAAATATAACTCTTGGTGGCTGAGCACAACAGGTGTAAGACCAGTTAAAAAAAAAACTCCATGTTTCTATGGTGCCTGACACTTCAAAGTAGAGGGTGGTTATCAGTTGGTTAATACATTCACTGTTAGCTTGGGTTTAGATTCTTCTTAACTCAGAGTTGAGAGAGAAATGACAATGACAGCCATCTTTTGGATGGCTGGGATTTATCTATGAGAAGATGCAGGAGCTGGGCCCAGGTAAAGGAACTTCTCTTGTGTTACTGTGCTGATCTTTTAAACTCACTCAGCTGGTAAAGTTCCATGTCTTGCCCTTGGCCACTGTCATTAGCCAGGTGCAACAGCAGTTTTGAGCCACAGCTGCTCCTCCTCTATCAGGTGTTGCCCTTGATCCATCAGTAATGCCTTGTGACTGGAGGGTGTTTATACCTTCCTAATCTGGAGGTTTCGATTACTGCATGGAGTCAATGCCACTCAGGAATGTACGTGATTCTGAAATGCAATTTTACTCCACCGTCAGGTCTGAATAGGTGTCCCATATATGGTAACATCTCCTTATTTGTGGGCAGAAGCTCAAAGAAGAAACCTGTTCTGAACACCTACTGTATGGGTACTATGGACACTTTATATGTATAATTTCCTTTGACTCTCACAACAACCTTGTGAGGTCAATGATATCAGCTCCCTATTAGAAAAGTGATATCTGAGATTCTGAAATAGCAAATAACTTGCCCAGAGTCATACAGCTACTATGTGATGACTTGGGTTTGAAACTGATGCCAAACTTGTGTCTTCCTGTAATTTAATTTAGGGATGGTTAATATATTTGGATCGTAGAAACTTTAGGGAGCTGCTGGGTAAAGCCTTTGGATCTTTAGGGTATGGAGGACTCAAGTTTTCCAGTTGTTGGATTTCTGGGTGGTGGTACAATTTATGAGATAGTAAATGCAGAAGGAGCAGGAGTTTGTGAGCATACACATGCCTCAATTATTCCAGGCCTTCACCTAGATCACCTCAACAGCACCTGAGATGTATACAAAATGGCGCCCAAGTGATTAAATCAAAGCAGACTTGTCTGCCCAAGCAATAACTATAGAATAGATACAATGTAGCCTGAAGGTTTAGCCATCCTCTCTTTTGCCTGACTGCAGAGAAAGTACATTATCTGCAAAAATTCTCCATTCTTCCTTTCCTGTCTTCCTTTCTCTCCTCTCATTTCTTTTTCCTTTCTTGATTTCCTCTGTTCTTTTTTCTTTGCTTATTTACTTTTCCTCTAATTCATTCTTCAACAATAGATTCTTATTAAACATCACATACACGTGGAAGCATTCTACTTACAGAGATGAATTATGCTCAATTATTGCCATCCGTGAACTAGCACTCCGATTTGTGTAATAAGACATGTACATACAAATATATAATACAAGATGAAAAGCATTACTGGTCTTAGGAGAAGTTTGGAAAAATATGTAGTGGGGGTAAAATGAAGGATCAGGTTACTTTTAACTGAAGATGAGCCTTCAAGGATGGATGAAATGAATGGATAGGATATAGGCATACAAAATAAAGGGGAAAGGAACCTGCCAAAAGTTCTATGCTCTGCAGAATAATGCCCGCCACCCAAGGATGCCCACAACATTTTAATGCCCCAGAACCTATGACAATGTTAGGTTACACAGCAGAGGGGAATTAAGGTTGAGGATGGAATTCAGGCTGCTAATAGAGTGACTTTAAAGTAGGGAGATGATCCTGGGTTATCTGGGTGGGCCCAATAAGGGTCCTTAAAGGTGGAAAAGGGAGGCAGAAGGAGAAAATCAGAGTTGATGTGATAATAGAAGCAAAGTTGTAGAGATGCTATATTTATGGCTTTGAGGATAGAAGGGATATGGTCATGAGTCAAGGAATGAGGGTAGCCTCTAAAAGCTATAAAAGGCAAGGACAAGATTCTCTCCTAGAGCCTCCAGGAAGAAACACAGCCCTGCCACTATTTTGATTAGCCCAGGGAGACCTATGTCAGACTTCTGACCTCTAGAACTGAAGGATAATGAATGTGTGCTGTCTGAAGCCACTGAGTTGGTGGTGTTTTGTCACAGCAGCAAATGGAAAACTAATACAGGAGAAATCACATGGTAGAAGGGTGGAAGTTTAATTGTATTTTTTATGACACAACGTCCACAAAGGAGAAAGTAGGAGATGAGGCTTGGGAGGCAGGCAAGAGTCTAGCCATGAAGGGCAATAGGGCACCACTGAAGTTTTTAGAGAAGAGAGTGACAGGATCAGATCTGCATGTAAGAATGACCATTGTGGCAGTTGTGTGAAGGAGAAATTAGAGGGAGCAGGTCAGGAAAATCAGTTAGGAAGCTGCTGGAATGGTTTAGGCAAGAAGTGATGAGGCCTCAGGGAGAGCAGTGTAATGAGAAGAGATAAGAGTAGTCATTCATTCATTCGTTCATTCAAGAAATTATTTTTGAGTGTCTGCTATGCACCAGGCACTGTTGTAGGTGTCAGGGATATGGGCAAGCCCATGGCTGATATTCTAACCCTCCTTCAGGACTTATAGTCTAATGGGTATAGGGAGGCAATAAAGAAATAAGTATATAATGTGTTAGGAGTGATAAGATCTCTGGAAAAAAGTGGAGTGGGGAAAGATGCCTAGAGAGTGACAGATGTGCATAGGGGACTATTTCAATGGGACTTTGGGGAAGGTCTCTCTGAGAAGGAGGTATTTGAGCACAGATCTGAAAGAAGAGAAGAAAAGAATCAAGCAAGTATTTTGGGGTGACGCCTTCCTGGCAGACAGCAGAAAGGGAAGTGCATTCACAGTAAAGTGCAGAGGCTGGTATGGCTAGAGGAAATGAACAAAGGTGTGAATGGTGGGAGCTGAGGGCAGAGGTGTGGAGTACAAGCATCTCATGGGCAGCTTTGGTGATCACTGTGAAAACTCAGGCTACCCAATAAGATGAAGGAATTCTGCTTTTAGAATTGATAGGGCTAGGAAGCTGTTGAAATGGAGAGCCAGGGGTCTGAGAATAATGGACAGTCTTCTCCTATGGCTTCAGTTGTAAAATTCATCCTGAGCCAATCAGACGTTCCCATCAGATGTACCCACGCGAAGGAAGCCCACTCAGAAGAACACGGGACATGTGAGATGGGATACAGATCATCGCAGAATCATCCAAATCCAGCTTGAATGCGAAGTGGGTGCTTTGCATAAAAAATTTCCATCTTGCTTTCCATGCTTTCTTCATGGGTCAAAACCAGATTGGAGGTACACCAACAGAGAAAATTTGGGTCCCAAATTTTTGTACATTAGCCTGGTTAGAGACAAGCCAAGAATTCTGTGCAAATTACAACTAGAAAATATCCCACAGCAATGATGGCACCAGGTGTGGTTTGGGATGTGTCCCTTAACCTTTCTAGGTCTCAGATTCCAAATGGAGGAACGGAGGATTGTTTAGTTTCCAAGAGATCATCTGATCTCTTCAAGGCCTTTTGATTATAGGACCCACAGTTCTACACCTGGAATAAAGGCCTCAAGTGTATTCAATACATAGGCTCACAGACAAAGGAAGAGAAATCAGGGGTCTTCAATCTTTGGGATTTTATGTGGCCTGGTATTTTGATATTATAGAGCAGGAAAGCATCCATTGCAGGGATAAGAGCACAGACCCATGGTTTAATTTCAATTCCATCTATTACTGGTTGTGGTGTAGAATAAGCCAGGGTACAAATACACGAATGTATAGTAATAACCATAAGACTTTGAACTCATTATTTCCCCTCTCTGAGGCTCAGAACATCATCTGTAAATTGGGGATATTCATATCTATGCCACAGTGTTATTGCGAGATTTAGAGAAAAGACAGGCAGGAAATGCTCGAGGCCCTTTACCATTTAGAGGTGTTAAAATGGAAGAAAATACTGTTCCCGTTACTTTTTTTTTTTTTTTTTTTTTTTTTTTTTTTTTTTTTTGCGGTACGCAGGCCTCTCACTGCTGTGGCCTCTCCCGCCGCGGAGCACAGGCTCCGGACGCGCAGGCTCAGTGGCCATGGGTCACGGGCCCAGCCGCTCTGCGGCATGCGGCACCCTCCCGGACCCCGGCACGAACCCGCGTCCGCCGCATCGGGAGGCAGACTCCCAACCACTGTGCCACCAGGGAAACCCTGTTCCTGTTACTTTAAAAAGAAAATTAAAAGTAAGAATTCCATTAGAAGTTGAACACTGCAATAATCCCATTGAGGAACAGCACATTAAAGACACTAGCTCGGGGGGAAAGGAGAAAGATATGTCCAGGTTCTCCACAGTTGCTCCTAAAGCAGCAAAAGGTCTCAGATGCACAATCTCTGCAACAGTCAACCTAAGAATTGAGGGCAAGCACTTTCTGGTTCTGTAATCCTTGAATCCCACTCAGACATCTTATTAGCTCACCAGAAGTTCCCTTAACACTGATTGAGAACCACAGCCCTAAGGGGAACTCAGGCACTGTTCAAAGTAACACTGATTTCATCCAGACTGTGTACATCGCCAGCGATCTTGCTGAGAGAGGGGCAAAGTGGGCCAGCAGGATCCGTCCCTTGACTTACCTGCTCTGCTCCCTAAAGCAGGGCTGTGGTGGGGGGCTGGCCCTGGAGCCTGCATTTCCCCAGCACCAGTGTGAGCTGCAGTGGGCCAGCGGGAGGCCCTGGCAGGAAATGAACGAGCAGGAGGAACGGACACATCACGGTACTTCCCCATTTCTCTCTCTGCTCAGGGAGGCATCTCTGAAATCACTGATGTCCTTTCCATGGCTCCAACTCCCACCTGGTGACCCCACACCCTGAACTCTGGCTTCCATCCTTGGTCACTTCTGTCTACAGATGGAAGACATTTCCTCTGATGGAAGGTGGGTTGATTTGCTGTCCCCAGTTTGGCTTTGCAGCTTTTCTTCGACCTATGTAAGCAATTCGCTGCATTAATTTCCCTCTGTTTTTAATGCTTAGAATGCTTTCCTTCCTGGGTGGGCTCTAGCTGCTAGAGCCATATTGACAGTTGGCTGCACCCAGGGTGGGGGTGATGAGCTCAGAGGGGTCTCACAGAGCAGCAGCACCCTGGAGGCAGCAACACACTCTAGGGTTTGGTCTATGGTCAAGCTGGTCCAGAAATTCATGCTTGTCTGTGGTCCTGAGCTGGTTTAAACTCTAGGAAGTAGACTCACTGATTCTAAACTGGCAAGATTTTAATAAATAAATCATAAAATCATAATGTCCATTTAAAAATTCTGATGAGAAATGGAACTGCCACACGGACCAGAACAATCTTGTCAGCAGGACTCACACAGTCCTTCACACAGAAGCCTGATAGAATCAGAGGGAAATTTGGAAGGACTAGAGACAGAAGACCTTATGTGTTTAAATGTTGAATAGCATCAGGCTCTGAGAGCCCACAGCATCCACTGCCACAACAGAGATGGCCTTGACAATCTGCCAATGTCATTTGTCAGGAAATTCATATCAACAGGATAGACAGCTCCTACCCTCCTGGAACATACAATAAGTCTCCAAGTCCAGTGGCCATTCCCTGGGGAGAACTCTGACAGGCACTGCCCACATCCACCTCTGTGACCCCTTTACCTATACTTCCATGACTGACCATCCCCTGCTCCAATGAATACATTGTTGCTTTGGATCTCTGTTACCTGGAGAAAAAGTGTCGATCATTCTTCAGGAGGAAATGGTCATGGACTTAGGTGAGGCAGATCCCCGAACTGGTCCTCCCCAGACCTCCAGAGGGAGACAGGGCTCCTAGGGAAGTTACCATACAAGTGAATCTAAAGAGTGGCCTGCTGGAAAGTCAGGCCACACCTGGAATGAAGCATCCTCCTCTAAGTTTAATAGTAAGTAAATGAAGTCATTCCCTCTCTGGGAACCTAAAGGAGCCATCAGGAGCTTAGGGATCACGTGATTTCTGGTGACCACGGGCCAAGGCAACACTCACTCACACACCAGCACACTCATACACACACCCTGCAATAATAGCAGGGTCATCTCAACAGCAAATAAACCATTCAATGTCAACTGTTGAGCAGCATCATACATGGCTCTCACTAAAGCTGGCATCAGAAAACTTGGCCTTCTGGAGGACTGATTATGTTCTCTACATCTCTCTCCATGAGGCACTTTGGAAGCAGGAGAATTCTACCATCCTCTTTTTGGGATCCATAATCTAATAATCTATGCTTTAAGTGTCAAAAGACAATTTTATGACTTCAAGACCAAATTTTTGGAAGAGTAAGGAGGGCAGCACCCAAGGGCTGTGCTGGTAAACCAATTCTCAAAAAAAAATTGAATTTATAACTTTTGACAACTTCTTGATAAATCTTCCCACCATGGCTGATTTTAAACTACCCAAGTGAAACCAACCAACTGGCAAAATTCCTTTATATTTGACAAAATTCCCTCTCATGAGCTGGGACAAATGCAAACACATGACTGGAATTTCTGTCCCTCAAAATGAACCATCATCCCTCAAAATGAACCACAGTAGGAACTCAAGAAAATCCATCTATGATTAAAATTTACTTGTCGTTTTCTCTGCTACCTAGAACTGTGGAGAAAAATTCTTACCATTATAAGGATCTCAAGTCTATCTCCCACAGAGATTATGTTTGCTTATTTGCCTGTTTATTTATACCTTCTTTTTTTCAATAAAGGATTTAAGGTGGATTACTTAAATACATTCAAGATAAAAGTAGATAAAATTGAATTTAAAATAAGTAGATGAGAAAAGTGGGACAAAGAGAAAGTTTTAATAGTAATAGAGAAAAAAAATGAAACCAAGAGTGAGTTTAGCACACAAAATACATGGTGTAAGGCTTTCTGGGCCATCAGAGTGCATGCGGGAACAAATAGACATTCAGTGATGAGCCACTCACAGGAGTTCCTGTGTCCAGATTTTAGTGATCTGGCCATCTGTGCAGAGTAATGTGACAACTGGGTCCCAGTGGGTCCATTTGGACATTAATGTTACACCCAGGACTTCTATGGAAAGGTGGTAAATGGGTCTAGTGTCCTACTGTCTGCCTGCAGAGGCTCTTGGAAGTCTAATGATCTCCCATTGCCCTGCCGATTTGTCAGAATTGCTGTTCTGGAGCAAACCCCAGTCTCCAGGAACAAGCTTGCTAGGGGCACTCTCTGGATGGTAAATTCATCAAGCCCCCTCTAAGTCAGACTGGCAGTCTGTGAGAGCTTTGATCCAGCTCCGCACAGACAGTGCCTGTCAAACAGAATAGTGGCCCATGCTTCCTCCAGGTGCCAATAACCCAGAAGAGCCAGAAAATCAGCTCTTGGGACATGAGTAAGCAAAGAGGCCAGAGAAGAAGAGAATCATTCAAATGGACATATATCTGAGCTTCAGTTACATATGGTCATTGAATGCCTAGGATAGGAACTTTGGCAGGCTTTTCATGTGTTATGATTAAGCTCCAATATTAGTCCACACTTGGTTCCCCAGGGCCCCTGGGGAGACCCACAAGTGTCTCCTCTATGCTGGGCTCATTCCCTGAGTTGGCTCCATTATTAGGGATGTGTTCCTGCTTAATAATAATAAAAAAAAAAGTATCAACATATGCCTGGCATAGTGCTTGGCATTGAGCTATGAGTTGAATGGAAGCACCATACCTAACTCTGCCAGACATTCCAGCCCCACAAGGTTGTCAGTGGGGTCTTTATGGCAAGGTCGCGCTCTTCCTGGGGTCCTGCCTGGGTTAAAGCTCCTTTTCCCAAGATTATGACTATGGGACTCCTAGTGCCTCTTACCCCCATGCCCCATACCCTTGTGCTCAGCAAGGCCTGGTACATGTTGAGATTGCCAAACTCTCTGGGCTCTGTGCCTTCCTGCTTGGCTGTACCTCCAGAGCCCAACTCTGTAGCCAGGACAGTTTCCTCAATGGTCTTTATCTCATGCCAGGCCCATCCCACTTTCATGCCTTCTCTGAGTCTCAATCTACAGATAAGACCCTTAGAGTGATGTTCTGGGGAGACTGCATTAATCTGGCATTGGTCCATCAGCATTTGGGGACCAGTTCATGGCAGGGGAAAAAATATGCAGATCCTGAGAATTCCATATGCTGAATATCGGTGAGAATTGTCAGATCCTGCTCAGTGTTGCATGCCCAGCCCTCAGAGAAGACTTGCCCTCTCCAGTCTCCAGTCAGTCACATCCAGCCACATATATCCTATGAGCAGTTCATCAAAGCTATCCAGGCCTCAGCTATAGGCAAAGATTCCCTTTGCAGACAGCTTTGCTATTGTGAGAAAAACACAGAGCTTAGAATCAGCAGAACTGAGTTCAAAAGACAAAACCATTTATTAGATGCGTGAACTTGCTTAAGATAGTGTCTCTGAATTTCAATTTTTTTATCTGTAAAATGGGAATAGCAAAAATATCTTTCTAACTAGATTGAGTCAAGGTCTAAAAAAGAAAATATATTTAAAAATTCTTTATAAACTGAAGCACAATATAATGTTATATATTATATTTATTTATGACTGACTTCTCAAAGAGTTTGTTAAAATTTTAAAAGGCAAAGTGAATTTAAGGAAGTTCCAGATTTCAGTAATGGCAAAATATCTTGACCAGACTAACTCTTCTACAGATAACAATAATAAAATGTGTACAAAGTACTTTTTAAGAGCATTGGAGAGTACCACAAAGTGGCAGAAACTGAATGGGAGATCAATCTTTGTTAGATAGGAAATGCACTGGTGAGATTTGTGAATTAGCAGCTTTTTACCTGAGGGCATATTCCAATCCCTGTAGCTCAGAATGGTAGAAAACTACAGTCCTGGTATCTTGAGGTGTCAAAGAATGGAGTTTTGAGCTGGCAAAACTACTGAAAACTGTGTGTGTGTGTGTGTGTGTGTGTGTGTGTGTGTGTGTGTGTGTGTGTGTTTAGGGTGGGGGAAAGATCCTGGAAAGGAGGCAGCAACAGAGGCAGTGAGTGCAAAAATCTGCAAATAGATTCTGCTAAAAGTATTGGTTGACTGATGAAAAAGGAAGAATACAGAACCTGAAAGCTGAAATAACTGCGTTGATTATTTCCTTCCCAGAGAAGACACAGTTTGGAGTTTAATTTCAACCAGTTAATTAAACAAATGTAAACACTCTTCCAAAGAAGATAACAAAATCCAGAGTCTCTACAACATACCTTCCAAACTGTCCACATATAATTTAAAAATTACTAGACATTCAAAGAAATAAGAATGTATAACCTGTACTTCACAGATAAGCAGTATGTTCAAGAACTTCTAAGAAAATATGTCAATGAGTTAAGAACAAGGGATATCAGCAAAAAATAGCAACTATTTTTTAAAAAGCAAATTTTAGAGCTGAAAGCACAAAACAGAATATTAAAAATGTCAGGAGCTTTAAGATGGTGGAAGGGTAAGACATGGAGATCACCTTCCTTCCCACAAATTCATCAGAAATACATCTACATGTGGAACAACTCCTACAGAACACCTACTGAACACTGGCAGAAGACCTCAGACCTCCCAAAAGGCAAGAAACTCCCCACGTACCTGGGTAGGGCAAAAGAAAAAAGAAAAAATGGAGACAAAAGAAGAGGGACGGGACCTGCAGCAGTGGGAGGGAGCTGTGAAGGAGGAAAGGTTTCCACACACTAGGAAGCCCCTTTTCAGGGGCAGAGTGGGGAAGCTTCGGAGCCACGGAGGAGAGCGCAGCAACAGGGGTGCAGAGGGCAAAGCAGAGAGATTCCTGCACAGAGGATCGGGGCCGACCAGCACTCACCAGCCCGAGAGGCTTGTCTGCTCACCTGCCAGGGCGGGCGGGGGCTGGGAGCTGAGGCTCGGGCTTCAGTTGGATCCCAGGGAGAGGACTGGGGTTGGCGGAGTGAACACAGCCTAAAGGGGCTAGTGCACCACGGCTAGCCGACCAGCACTCACCAGCCCGAGAGGCTTGTCTGCTCACCTGCCAGGGCGGGCGGGGGTTGGGAGCTGAGGCTCGGGCTTCAGTTGGATCCCAGGGAGAGGACTGGGGTTGGAGGAGTGAACACAGCCTAAAGGGGGCTAGTGCGCCATGGCTAGCCAGGAGGGAGTCCGAGAAAAGGTCTGGAACTGTGAAGAGGCAAGAGACTTTTTCTTGCCTCTGTGTTTCCCGGTGTGCGAGGAGAGGGTATTAAGAGTGCTGCTTAAAGGAGCTCCAGAGACGGGCGCGAGCCACGGATATCAGCGCGGACCCCAGAGACGGGCATGAGATGCTAAGGCTGCTGCTGCTGCAGCCCCCAAGAAGCCTACGTGCAAGCACAGGTCACTATCCACACCTCCCCTCCTGGAAGCCTGTGCAGCCCGCCACTGCCAGGGTCCCATGATCCAGGGACAACTTCCCTGGGAGAACACATGGTGTGCCTCAGGCTGGTGCAATGTCATGCTGGCCTCTGCTGCCGCAGGCTCTCCCCACACTCCGTACCCCTCCCTCACCCCTGCCCCACCGCCCCCGGCCTGAGTTAGCCAGAGACCTGAGTTAGCCAGAGACACCTAATCAGCTGATCCTTTAACCCCATCCTGTCTGAGTGAAGAACAGACGCCCTCAGGAGACCCACACGCAGAAGCAGGGCCAAATCCAAAGCTGAATCCCAGGAGATGTGCGAACAAAGAAGAGAAAGGGAAATCTCTCCCAGCAGCCTCAGGAGCAGCGGATTAAATCTCCACAGTCAACTAGATGCACCCTGCATCTGTGGAATACCTGAATAGACAAGGAATCACCCCAAATTGATGAGGTGGACTTTGGGAGGAATGATATATATATATATATTTTTTCCCCTTTTTCTCTATTGTGAGTGTGTATGCGTATGCTTCTGTGTGTGATTCTGTCTGTATAGCTTTGCTTTTACCATTTGTACTAGGATTCTGTCTGTTTTTTCTTGTTTGTTTTTGTTTTTAGTATAGTTTTCAGTGCTTGTTATCATTGGTGAATTTGTTTTTTGGTTTGGTTGTTCTTTCTTTTTTTTTCAATTACTTAAAAAATTTTTTAAATTATTAATTTATGTTTTTTATTTTAATAACTTAAAAAAATCTTTTTCTTTCTTTCTTTGTTTACTTTCTCCCTTTTATTCTGAGCAGTGTGGATGCCAGGCTTTTGGTGCACCAGCCAGGAGTCAAGGTTGTGCCTCTGAGGTGGGAGAGCCAAGGTCGGGACACTGGTCCAACAGAGGCCTCACAGCTCCACGTAATATCAAATGGCAATATGCTTCTGTGTGTGATTCTGTCTGTATAGCTTTGCTTTTACCATTTGTACTAGGATTCTGTCTGTTTTTTCTTGTTTGTTTTTGTTTTTAGTATAGTTTTCAGTGCTTGTTATCATTGGTGAATTTGTTTTTTGGTTTGGTTGTTCTTTCTTTTTTTTTCAATTACTTAAAAAATTTTTTTAATTATTAATTTATGTTTTTTATTTTAATAACTTAAAAAATCTTTTTCTTTCTTTCTTTGTTTACTTTCTCCCTTTTATTCTGAGCAGTGTGGATGCCAGGCTTTTGGTGCACCAGCCAGGAGTCAAGGTTGTGCCTCTGAGGTGGGAGAGCCAAGGTCGGGACACTGGTCCAACAGAGGCCTCACAGCTCCACGTAATATCAAATGGCAAAAATCTCCCAGAGATCTCTATCTCAACGCCAAGACCCAGCTCCACTCAACGACCAGCAAGCTACAGTGCTGGACACCCTATGCCAAACAACTAGCAAGACAGGAACACAGCCCCACCCATTAGCAGAAATGCTGCCTAAAATCATAGTAAGGCCACAGACACCCCAAAACACACCACCAGACATGGACCTGCGAACCAGAAAGACAAGATCCAGCCTCAACCACCAGAACACAGGAATTAGTCCCCTCCACCAGGAAACCTACAAAATCCACTGAACCAACCTTAGCCACTGGGGACAGACACCAAAAACAACGGGAACTACGAACCTGCAGCCTGTGAAAAGGAGACCTCAAACACAGTAAGATAAGCAAAATGAAAAGACAGAAAAACACACAGCAGATGAAGGAGCAAGGTAAACACCCACAAGACCTAACAAATGAAGAGGAAATAGGCAGTCTACTTGAAAAAGAATTCAGAATAATGATAGTAAAGATGATCCAAAATCTTGGAAATAGAATGGAGAAAATACAAAAACCGTTTAAAAAGGACCTAGAAGAACTAAAGAGCAAACAAAAAATCATGAACAACACAATAAATGAAATTAAAAATTCTCTAGAAGGGATCAATACCAGAATAAGTGAGGCAGAAGAACGGATAAGTGACCTGGAAGATAAAATAGTGGAAGAAACTACCGCAAAGCAGAATAAAGAAAAAAAATGAAAAGAATTGAGGACAATCTGAGACCACTGGGACATTAAACGCACCAACATTTGAATTATAGGGGTCCCAGAAGAAGAAGAGAAAAACAAACGGACTGAGAAAATATTTGAAGAGATTATACTTGAAAACTTCCCTAACATGGGAAGGGAAATAGTTAATCAAGTCCAGGAAGCACAGAGAGTCCCACAGACGATAAATCCAGGAGAAACACGCCAAGACACATATTAATCAAACTATCAAAAATTAAAGACAAAGAAAAAATATTAAAAGCAGCAAGGGAAAAACAACAAATAACACACAAGGGAATCACTATAAGGTTAACAGCTGATCTTTCAGCAGAAACTCTGCAAGCCAGAAGGGAGTGGCAGGACATATTTAAAGTGATGATAGGGAAAAACCTACAACCAAGATTACTCTACCCAGGAAGGATATCATTCAGATTTGACAGAGAAATTAAAATCTTCACATACAAGCAAAAGCTAAGAGAATTCAGCACAACGAAGCCGGAAAAAGATATTCCAAGCAAATAGAAATCAAAAGAAAGCTGGAGTAGCAATTCTCATATCAGACAAAATAGACTTTAAAACAAACACTATTCCAAGAGACAAAGAAGGACACTACATAATCATCAAGGGATCAATCCAAGAAGAAGATATAACAGTTGTAAATATTTATGCACCCAACGTAGGAGCACCTCAATACATAAGGCAAATGCTAACATCCATAAAAGGGAAAATCGACAGTAATACAATCACAGTAGGGGACTTTAACACCCCACTTTCATCCAATGGACAGATCATCCAAAATGAAAATAAATAAGGAAACACAAGCTTTAAATGATACATTAAACAAGATGGACTTAATTGATATTTATAGGACATTCCATCCAAAAACAACAGAACACACTTTCTTCTCAAGTGCTCATGGAACATTCTCCAG
>NC_041222.1:18497227-18497660 GCF_002837175.3 Physeter macrocephalus
CTATGAGACTAGATATCAATTACAGGAAAAAAATCTGTAAAAAATACTAACACATGGAGGCTAAACAATACACTACTTAATAACCAAAAGATCACTGAGGACCTCAAAGAGGAAATCAAAAAATACCTAGAAACAAATGAGAATGAAAACACGACGATGCAAAACCCATGGGAAGCAGCAAAAGCAGTTCTAAGAGGGAAGTTTATAGCAATACAATCCTACCTTAAGAAAGAAGAAACATTTCAAATAAACAACCTAACCTTACTCATAAAGCAATTAGAGAAAGAAGAACAAAAGAACCTACAAAGTTAGGTGAAGGAAAGAAATCAAAACGATCAGATCCAAAATAAATGAAAAAGAAATGAAGGAAACAATAGCAAAGCTCAATAAAACTAAAAGCTGGTTCTTTGAGAAGATAAACAAAATTGATAAA
>NC_041222.1:18498132-18500192 GCF_002837175.3 Physeter macrocephalus
CAAGCCTACCTCAAGAAACAAGAAAAATCTCAAATAAACAATCTAACCTTACACCTAAAGGAACTAGAGAAAGAAGAACAAACAAAACCCAAAGTTAGCAGAAGGAAAGAAATCATAAAGATCAGAGCAGAAATAAATGAAATAGAAACAAAGAAAACAATAGCAAAGATCATTTAAACTAAAAGCTGGTTCTTTGTGAAGATAAACAAAATTGATAAACCATTATCCAGACTCACCAAGAAAAAGAGGAAGAGGACTGAAATCAATAAATTTAGAAATGAAAAAGGAGAAGTTACAACAGAAACCGCAGAGATACAAAGCATCCTAAGAGACTACTACAAGCAACTCTATGCCAATAAAATGGACAACATGGAAGAAATGCACAAATTTTTAGAAAGGTACAATTTTCCAGGAATGAACCAGGAAGAATTAGAAAATATAACCAGACCTATCACAAGTAATGAAATTGAAACTATAATTAAAAATCTTCCAACAAACAAAAGCCCAGGACGAGATGGCTTCACAGGCAAATTCTATCAAACATTTAGAGAAGAGCTAACACCTATCCTTTTCAAACTCTTCCAAATATAGCAGAGGGAGGAACACTCCCAAACTCATTCTACGAGGCCAGCATCACCCTGATACCAAACCCACAAAAGATGTCACAAAGAAAGAAAACAGGCCAATATCACTGATGAACATAGATGCAAAAATCCCCAACAAAATACTAGCAAACAGAATCCAACAGCACATTTAAAGGATCAACACCATGATCAAGAGGGGTTTATTCCAGGAATGCAAGGATTCTTCAATATATGCAAATCAATCAATGTGATACACCATATTAAGAAATTAAAAGAGAAAAATCATGTGATCATCTCAGTAGATGAAGAGAAAGTTTTCAACAAATTTCGACACTCATTTATGATAAAAACCCTCCAGAGAGTAGGCATAAAGGGAATTTACCTCAACAAAATAAAGGCCATATATGGCAAACCCACAGCCAACATCATCCTCAATGGTGAAAAACTGAAACCATTTCCACTAAGATCAGGAACAAGACAAGGTTGCCCACTCTCACCCCTATTATTCAACATAGTTTTGGAAGTTTTAGCCACAGCAATCAGAGAAGAAAAAGAAATAAAGGAATCCAAATCAGAAAAGAAGAGTAAAGCTGTCACTCTTTACAAATAACATGATACTATACATAGAGGATCCTAAAGACGCCACCAGAAAACTACTAGAGCTAATCAATGAATTTGGTAAAGTAGTAGGATACAAATTAATGTACAGAAATTTCTTGCATTCCTATACACTAATGATGAAAAATCTGAAAGTGAAATTAAGAAAACACTCCCATTTACCACTGCAACAAAAAGAATAAAATATCTAGGAATAAACCTACCTAAGGAGACAAAAGACCTGTATGCAGAAAAGTATAAGACACTGATGAAAGAAATGAAAGATGATACAAATAGATGGAGAGATATACCATGTTCCTGAATTGGAAGAATTAACATTGTGAAAATGAATATATTACCAAAAGCAATCTACAGATTCAATGCAATCCCTATCAAACTACCACTGGCATTTGTCATAGAACTAGAACAAAAAATTTCACAATTTGTATGGAAACACAAAAAACCCTGAAGAGCAAAAGCAATCTTGAGAAAGAAAAATGGAGCTGGAGGAATCAGGCTCCTGGACTTCAGACTATACTACAAAGCTACAGTAATCAAGACAGTATGGTACTGGCACAAAAACAGAAATACAGATCAATGGAACAGGATAGAAAGCCCAGAGATAATCCCACGCACATATGGTCACCTTATTTTTGATACAGGTGGCAAGAATCTACAATGGATAAAAGACAGCCTCTTCAATAAGTGGTGCTGGGAAAACTGGACAGCTACATGTAAAAGAATGAAATTAGAACACTCCCTAACACCATACACAAAAATAAACTCAAAATGGATTAAAGACCTAAATGTAAGGCCAGACACTATAAAACTCTTAGAGGAAAACATAGGCAGAACACTCTATGACATAAATCAAAGCAA
>NC_041222.1:18500420-18514547 GCF_002837175.3 Physeter macrocephalus
AGCAACTGACAAAGGATTAATCTCTAAAATTTATAAGCAACTCATGCAGCTCAATATCAAAAAAACAAACAATGCAACCCCAAAATGGGCAGAAGACCTAAGTAGACTTTTCTCCAGAGAAGATATACAGATTTCCAACAAACACATGAAAGAATGCTCAACATCACTAATCATTAGAGAAATGCAAATCAAAACTACAATGCAATATCATCTCACACCGGTCGGAATGGCGATCATCAAAAAATCTACAAACAACAAATTCTGGAGAGGGTGTGGATAAAAGGGAACCCTCATACACTGTTGGTGGGAATGTAAATTGATACAGCCACTATGGAGAACAGTATGGAGGTTCCTTAGAAAACTACAAATAGAACTATCATACGACCCAGCAATCCCACTACTGGGCATATACCCTGAGAAAACCATAATTCAAAAAGAGTCATGTACCAAAATGTTCATTGCAGCTCTATTTACAATAGCCAGGACATGGAAGCAACCTAAGTGTCCATCAACAGATGAATGGATAAAGAAGATGTGGCACATATATACAATGGAATATTATTCACCCATAAAAAGAAACAAAATTGAGTTATTTGTGGTGAGGTGGATGGACCTACAGTCTGTCATACAGAGTGAAGTAAGTCAGAAAGAGAAAAACAAGTACCGTATGCTAACACATATATATGGAATCTAAAAATAATTTTTAAAAAAGGTCATGAAGAACCTAGGGGTAAGATGGGAATAAAGACGCAGACCTACTGGAGAATGGACTTGAGGACACGGGGAAGGGGAAGGGGAAGCTGGGACAAAGTGAGAGAGTGGTAGTGTATGTATGGACATATATACACTACCAAATGTAAAATAGATAGCTAGTTGGAAACAGTCGCATATCACAAGGAGATCAGCTCGGTGCTTTGTGACCATCTAGAAGTGTGGGATAGGGAGGGTGAGAGGGAGGAGAGAAAAACAAGTACTGTATGCTAACACATATATATGGAATCTAAAAATAATTTTTAAAAAAGGTCATGAAGAACGTAGTTATAAAGCAGAAACTAACACACCATTGTAAAGCAATTATACTCCAATAAAAATGTTAAAAATAAAAATGTCAGAGGAAAGAAAGAGTAAACTCAAAGAAAGATGAATGGAAATTATCCAAACTAAAGAACAGAGAGGAAGATTTTTGAATCAAAATTAACAAAGCTTTAGTGACCTTTGAGACAATATCAAGCAATGTAAAATATTTATAATTGGAACTCCAAAAGGAAGTCAAAGAGAGAACGGAGCAGAGAAAAATATAATGATCAAAAATTTCCCAAATTACTTAGAAAGTTCAATTTATAGATGCAGGAAGCTCGGTAAACACCAAGCAGAATAAATATAATCAGTACTGTATAACATCATATAAATGCTTGAATCCAGAGTTTAAAAGAAAATATAAAAAGCAGTCTCAAAAAATCATATATTATGTACAGAAACATAATTCCACATATACAGGTGACTGCTTATCTGAAATCATGAAGGCCATAGGCAATGGAATGATGCCTTCAAAATAATGAAAGAAAAAGACTGACCCCAAGAATCCTATATCCAGTAAAATTATTCTTAACATACAAAGGCAAAATTAAGACATTTTCAAATGAACAAAAAATGAGAGAATTTGTAGCCAGGATATTTACTGTGCAAAATATTCTGAAAGAAGTTCTTCTGGCTGAGGGGCAATAACACCAGATAGAAATTCAGACAGATCAACAAAAAAGAACGAGTGGCATGAAACATAATAAGTATTATATAAACTGGAAAGAGTTTTCCTTTCCTCTTTCCTTTTCTTCAAAAACATATGACTGTTTGAACAAAAACAACTGTAATAGTTTGTTGTGGTGCTTATAGTATATATAGATTGTAAAATGTATATATATGTTTATAATAACACAAAGGTTGATCATGTCAATAGAACCTTATCATTGCAAGTTTCCTAAATGTCATATGAAGCAGTAAAAAGTAACACTGTGAAGAGTTAAAGGTGTATGTGGTAATCATCAGTTAGAAGCTGAAAAATCATTTAAAGAAATGAAAAGAGGTACGGTTAAAAAGCCATTACTGTAGTTGGGGTAACAGTGAATATTAGAAAGTGCTTGATTAACTCAAAACAAGGCAAGAAAGGTGGAATAGAGGAATGAAAAAATAGTTGGAACAAGTAGTAACATGATTGATCTAATACAACAATATTAATAATTATAGTAATATAAATGGACTAAACCCTCAAATAAAAGGCAGAGATTGTTAGATTGTATTAAAAAATCAACAATATGCTATACACAAAAGACAAATTTTAAATCCAACACAAATAGAGCAAAGCAAATCTCATGACCACACCTACCTTTAAGGTGAGTACAAAAGTGCAACCCAACCATGTGCTAAGATAGTGGAAAACCAAATATCTGTGAACATCATCTCTCTCTCCTGCCCTGCAAAGACGGGAACCATCAGTGCTGGTAAAGAGAAGGGAAGAGCTGCATGTCTCTTAAACACCACATATCCACAGTCCATGAAGCTGGCTACAGTGCCTAGCGAGCATTATGACAATGGTTCCTGTGCCAAACCCAGTACCCACTAATACCATGCCTGAACTGAGGGTGGCATTTTCAGGAAACTGTGGGGTCCAAAATAGAATGGACAATACCAAAGGGATAGGCAAGTGGCCAACCGAACCCTGTAGAATCCAGCATTAATGTTCATTACTCCCATAAGCATTTGAGAGAGAGATTTAGACCAGCAAAATCATCTCCTCTGTGGTTGGTATCTCACAGAAACAAATTACACCAGTTATTTTAACAGGAAGAATTTAATATAAAAATTGTAATGCAAGTAAAAGAATTGTTAACCAGATATCTGAAAAGACAAAAAGATGCACTAAGTTATCACAGAGATAGCTAATGCAGAAAGAGCTACTACCCTAGGACTGGGGGAACAAAGAGAAAACATAGACATTAAACTCTAGAAGTGTGGATGAAGGTCCCATGAATGGGCTAAGATCCCTATGCAGCTGGAAATGTTGGTTTCAGCTGTTGCTGCAGAAACACCCTGCTGCCTAGGTAAAGAAGGAAGCCTGAGGTGACCCAAGAGAAGCCCACAGGAAGCTGAGAAGGAGGAACTCCCTTCTCCCTCCTCCTCCTTCCTTGTCTGACTCTGGCTCCCCCCATTGACAAAACCTATGATGGAACCGGGGACAAAGCAGAAATGAGGTATAAAGCCTCCAGTCCCAGCATCACAAATCTGAGTGTGGAAGGGTGAGTTTGGAGCCAACAGACAATAGCGTTAATACCTGACTCAGCTGGGCTATGGCAAGTCCAAAAGTGACTACTGGGGGGGGTGGTTCCCTAAGCAGGGAATTTGACATAGGAATTGGAGAAAAGGCTTTCCTAGAAAAGGGTGACTGAGTCCAAGGGAGTATGCAGGACCACAAAGTGGGAAGCCAGACTGCATATTAGGATAAGGGGGACTGTAGAGCTGGTGTCGGGAGAGGAAAATGCAGGACGCTGGTAAATGGGGGAGCATAGCAAGGCATGAGGAGGAGCACAGATGGTAAAGAAACAAGAAGGCATAGACTTGTGCAGGGCCTAGATGTGGAAACTCCCTCTGGGATGGCTATATGCTGGTGGGAAGGTTAAAGACATGGTTTGGATAGGGTGCTATAAATTGAGACAGAGAGCAATAGCACTTATCCATCTGTTTCTCAATCAGCCTATTTTGTGTTTTAGAGGACAAGAGGTGTATAACTAAGTTTGTGTGTGAGTGTGTGCATGCATGCAAGGGCACGCGTACATGGATGCATATCCCAGGGGACTGTTCCAGAAGAACATTGTAACATTGACGCATGGGCAATATGATATGTATTTATTATGGCTGGTGACAAGAACTGTGTCTTAATGAAGAAGGTGATTGTTATGCATGATTTCCAAATGGTTAACTAGATCCAGAGGATTTGCATTAAACCAAGTCATTCCCCTTCCATGCTTGCCGGCCATGATCGATGGAAATGTCAAGTCCCATGAGATCTCTGAGCTCACATTCTCTTTCTAGTAGAATTGGGGCATTTTTTTTCCCCTACCATTTCTGCTCTGCGTCTCATTTCCACAAACAGTGCTGGTGATATGTCTATGGATTTGATCTTCAATTTCTGACTTCTTTTAAAGGGCACTGTCAGCCTGCAACACAGTTTCTAAAGCAGATATTGTTCTGGCATCCAGGAAAAAAATAAAGATGAAAGAAAGCAGGTGACTCTGAACGTGAAATGCAAGATTTCACAGAATCATGGATTTTCAAGCTGGAAAGCACTGTAGAGATTACTGAGTTCAGTGTTTTCAAACTCTGTTTTAAACACAGGAGCTGTTTACACTAGATGTTGGAACTGGTGGTAATTTTTTGAATGAACAAATGAATGAACAAGGCAGAATATGTGATGGAGGACTTTTCAAGTAGAAGAAATTATAGGATCAAAGACATAGGAGTCATGACATTGTCCAGGGTTTTCTGGAATTATAGAAGCCAAAGTGTAGGAGAGGGAGAGGGAACGGTGTAGGATGAACTCATTTCCTACATTTCAACTTAATCCGATGGCTAATGGTTGGAGAACTAGCGACAGATTTTAAGCAAAGGAGATACACAATCACATTTGAGTTTCAAATATATTAGATCAGAAAAAGGGGGGTATGGGGATTTTGTAATAATCAAAATGACAAATGATAAACTCTGTATTAGAGTACTAGGATTGGGTAATTAGGAATAGGAAGAACAAATTCAAGAGACATTTCGAAGATAGCCAGTCTTAAGTGACTGAGTAGAGAGAGGACCCACAGGGATTTGGAAGAGTCTGATATGACCCCCAGGTCTCCAGCTTGTACTGCTGAGCTATTGATGGTCTTCCCTGAACTGAGGAGCCCAGGAAAAGCAGGGGTACAATTACTATGTTTGGTTTTAGACATGTTAAGTTAGGCTCAATGTGGGATATTGAAGGCAAAACTAAAAAAGAAAAAGCCAAGATAAAATACTGGTGATCTTCTGGATGGGGTAACAATCTAAATAGATTGAATGGGAGACAAGACATAAAGTATAGGCAGCACCACATATGGCCACCTAAGCTCCACTATCAACGCCAGCAAGGATGAATAAGAGGCAAGGCCTAGGAACGAGGGAACATCCCAGTAGGTTAGGACTAATTTCCACAGAATATCCACACTGTTGGCCTGGGCCTTCCTCCAATTCATTCCCTTGACAGGGTCTTAAAGACACAGTAGTCCATACGCAGCTTCTGAGGGAGGATACGAGCAAAGCTCGGCTTTGTTTATTCCAGTGCTTCTGCATTCTACTTCCAAGGAAGCATATAACCATTAAGCTGGAAAAGGATGTCTCCATCTCAGGGGAGATGGAGCTGTGTGGGTAGTGACTTTGGCGAGCAGTCCAACCTCAGAGAGCGAGTGTGAATTACCGCCCGCACACACAGAGTGGCTCTCCGCGACTGCCTGCCAAGGAAGAGATGGTTCTCAACCAAATCAGTCTGTGGCTGCCAAAAGCTCTTGTGAGGGCCCAGTTTTCCAGCAGGAAACATAACCTGAATTGGAAAACATGAGTGTAAGCTGGAAAACAAACAGCTCAAAATATCCGTGTCCTGAAATGAACTGTAAGCCATTCTGTCTCCAGAACTGAATCCACTTAGTCAAAGGAGAAGAGGGTCAGAGGAGCCAGCAGAAGGGAGGGAGAGAGGAAGGAAAGACCAAGTGGTGGAGGGAAGAAAAGAAAGAAGGAAATTCAGAACAAAAGGAACATTGAACTTCTGCTATATGCCAGGATCTGTGCAGGGAGTTCCACATTCATTTTCTAATGAAGTCTCTCAACAACATGATGCGTGGAGAAGTTGGAGGTCCTGGGGTTAATTAACTGGCCCAAGATCACATAATTAGGATGCAGCAGAGTGGGAATTTGAACTCAGATTCAATGACTCTGAAATTAATATGCTTTCACTAGAATCTTTTACCCCCTGAAAAAGGGAAAGGAGGAAGTACTATTGGAAACTGCCTTGGAGAAGGCTTCCTGAGTCCCTATTAGATTAAAAAAAAAAAAGATTGAGGGTTTGGAAGTGGCCAACATCACAGATTCCTGGTCTCTGAGTTGGACTTAAGGAGAATGGCCTGAATAATTAACAAAAGCCTATAGGAACACTGTTCTTTCCTAGAAAACCTTCCCTTCTATCTCCCTTTTTTTCTCGATTTTTCCCTGCCCTCTGAGGCTCCACTTGAGCCATTTGTATATGCATTTTCACATGTGCTTATACATACATGAAACTCTACAGGGTCAAAGGACTTAAGCAATGTTTCAAGGCACCTGAATGATAAATGACAGGATTGAGATTTAAACCCAGGTCTTCCAACTCTTCATTCTAAGCAATTTCCACTGCATAATAGCTGTCTCTATAACATGTGCCTACAACAAGGAGATGCAAGATAAACACTCACCATTAATTTGTCAATTCCAGCTGCTGGGATATTTGAGTGACCAGTAATCCATCAGTAATTTCACAGAAAGAGTCAGAAGGATAGACCAATGTCAATGAGGAAATGACTATTAAAGCAGGTTAAAACTGTAAAATGATATGCAAGTGAAATTATTATCATTTTAAGAGCAGATTCTCTTTGCTCAGTTCCCAAAACCATACTTATTAGTATGTTCAAAGATGTTCAAAGATGACCTTTGGAAAATATTACAAATGTAGGCTATTCAGTTACTCATTGAAGAAATGATTGCCTTTTCTAAAGTCTGTTTTAAATGTTGAGCTGTCCAAAGTCACAAACCTGGAAAATGGTGAAGCAGAAATACAAATTCCAGCAATTGGTCTCCAGCAACTACAATTAAAACCACTTTACAACAATCCAGTGAAGTAGGTGACATCATGAGAAATGTCTCCGTTGCATAAACAAGGCAATAAGAAGCTACGTTCCTTGTTCAAAGGATCCATAACCAGTAAGCAGTGGAGCTGAAATTGGCATTCAGGTTGTCTGACCCCACAGTTGGTGGAATTAACCACAATTCTACAGGTGCTGCCTTAGATGGAAGATAAAGAGAAGACCGAAAAACATAGGACTAGTTTCTCTTTGTAATTTATAGAAGAGTAGAGCACTGAAAGGTGTTACCATCATGACCCATGACAATTATCAGCTATCTGTTCCTTAGACCCGTCCCTATTACCATCTCCACTGAAAACACCTTAATTCAGGGCCATCATGTCTCCCACAGACAGCCTCTTATGTTCCCGTCTTCAATCTTTCCCTCCTGTTGTCCCACTTTGCCACAGGAGGAATCCTTTAGAAACATGGATCTGACCATGTTACTTCCCCCAGGGAAAACTCACTAGCTCTCTATTTTCTTTAGTAAAATGCACACGGACTCTAGCACCATGTCCCCAGCCTCCACTCTGCCATGTGACCACCTCTTGGGTCTAGTCCCTTGCTGTTTCTCCACCACCCTGCACAGATTCTTCTTCTCCTGCCACCCGGGACTGCTTCCAGTTCTGGGATTAAGCAATGCTGTTTCCCGCCTCTGTATCTATGCTCACAATGCTCTCTCTACCTGGAATATTTCCTCTCCCTTGTGTATGTCTGGGGAACTCTGCAGCCAGGATATCCCCTCTTTAAGATTCCCTCTCTTTCCTATTACCCTAGGATTTCCAGTCCTTCCTCAGGCTGCTTTTGTACTAATCATACACCTCTGTCATTTTGCTTGGTGCATATGTCCCCACAACCTAACTGATACAACCCGAAGGTAGAGACCCTGTCTTAATCATCTTTGGGTCCTCAGAGCCTAGCCTAAGGGTTCAGTAAGTGCTTTTCAAAATAAATTCAGCTGGCTTCTGTTTCTTCCTTGCTAGTCCCCAGTCAAGGTAATAAACTGCCCATCCATGTACAGAAAATGTGTTTTTCTTTACTGCTTTCCTCCCTGCCTCTCTTTCTCTCTCTCTGTATCCTCTCTTCTCCTCCATGGACTGTGAAGGGATGAGAAAGCAAGAGGCTGGATGAAAAAGTAAACTCAAAAGCCCTAACCTAATGCTGGTTTGTATTTTTTCTTCTGTGTCTGTACAAGAGAGACAGAGAAGCAGAGAGAGATGAATGGGGAGAGGGTGAGGGCTTGCAGCTGGCTGTGAGTGGGAGTGTCCCCACTGGGCAGCATCTCACACTGGGTTTAATGGCGAGCCTACTTTGGGGGACAATGGGGACAGGGAGCAACAGATTGACTGCTGTGTGTACCAATTTCAAATTGCCAGCTATACCCTTAGCTAACACTAGTGTTTCATGTTGCAAATCCAGTGTTACCACATGAAATAGTCAGCAAGTACACTTCTGCCAGAGATGGAGTAATTTGTTATGGGCTGGAGTGAGAAGCTGACACAGTTAGCTCACAGAGATGCTTTTATTGAGATGCACAGCCTTCCCCAAATTAACCATGACTGTCCCGGGTCTCGGCGACATATGTTCTGAGCAGGAGCTCCTTGGCCAGTGCTGTTGCATTTTTGAAGAGGGCCCCCTATCTTCTATGCAAACAGTTTCTGATTTTCCTGTCTTAGCTGTTTCATGAGGATGACAGGAGGGTAAGTTGGAGAGGAATAGAATTCAGAGGCAGTTGGAAAAGATAGACTTCTGTCTCTGGTCTTGTCTCCCTTCAATCCATCCTCAAGTGTGTTTTGCTAAAACTCCGATCTGACCACGTCACCCTCGTTGAAATCCCTTAATGATCCCTATTGTACTCAGGATGAAGTTCAAGCTTCTTAGACTACTACATGTGCCTGTATAAAATCTTGCCCCTGCTTACTTGTCTACCAGCAAGTTTTGTCTCTGACTTTTGGATCTGGTAACACCAAACTATTTGTCAGTTTCTGCACATATGGTTTTTGTCTCCACGCCCTCACTCAAGCAGTTTCTTCTGCTTGGGGTACCCTTTCCTGCACCCCTCACCTCTCACCCACTCTGCTTAGCAAACTTCCACTTATGGTTTAAGGCTTAGCTAAAGCATCAACTCCGCTAGCTTCTTCCAGCTCTCTGGATTAATTAATTTCCTTCAGGCTCCCATAGTCCTTTTTCATTTCTCCCACTTGTGTTACAGTGATCAGGGAAGCTGTAGAATATAGTGGTTAAAAACAGAGGAAGTACCAAGGGGAGTGGTAGGAGTGGTCTGCTAGGATGCAGGCAATAAAGGGTGCATTATATGTAGAATATGTAAAAAAAAAAAAAAAAGGAAAAAATGCACTAAAAGTTTTAGGTACCTGAAATTCTAAACAATCTCAGTGATAAAATACTCTTCCTTACAAAGGCAGTCTATTCCCATCTCCACCCCTGGCTAATAATTCAGGGTCTGGAGTGAAAACACTTAGCTCCATCGTTTTACATCATCATATCACATGTGGCCTTGGGCACATGACTTATCTTTCTGTTCCTCAATTCCTGCCTCTGTAAAATGGAAACAAGAAAACTATCTGCCTGGTTAGTTTGTGTGATGATTACGTGAGATGATTCATGTAAAGCACCTAGAACAGTAACTGGGATTAAGTAATCGCTCCATAAATGTTAACTACTATTTGCTGATGAGTCTGTATTCCTCCCCTTGGGTTAAGCTCCCTCACTAGCCTAAAGCTCTTTGAGAATCTATCTTGCTCACTGTTGTATACACTCTGCCTAGCATAAAAATCATTTGTTGAATGTATAAATGGGTCTTATTCATCTCTATGTGTGAAGTGCATTGCTGAGGATGTGAATTGGTAATAGGTGCTCAGCAAATGTTTGTTGGATGAATGGGTAGTTGAATAAAAGAACAGCTCATAAGAGAAGAAGAAACTTGCAAAAGGAGCTGGATGGAAGTGCCCCTGAAGAGACACAGAAATGGGGACAGAAAATGTAGAGAAAGTCAATAGTGAGAGTGAAAGAAAGAACCAAAGTTACCTCTCCTTGAACTATCCCAGAAGGTAGGGCCTAATGAAATGTAAGTCTATGAAAACTGGTGAGTCATACCCATCAATTCCATGACTTGTAGAAGCCTAGAGGAGGGAGAGGAAAATCCATCCCATCATGGGCTCCAGGAAAATGGCAGCAGTAAACGAAAGCAACAGGAAGATTTTTCCCACAGTCTAAGCCCCACATAAAGACCAGAAACCTGGCTGTAAAGAGGGAAATGGGGATCTGCCAGTTTCTTGTTCCAGTTACTGTGTTAATGTGAGATTTTTTTAAAAAATTGGTTGACAAAGCTCATTAGTATAATACTCTGCATCTACTTCTTGAAAGATATATGACTAAAATATGATCAGTATATGGATCAATCTCAGATTTTCCAGGGTGTGACACCTCCTAAACCTAACGAGATATTCATGAAACTCTAGATTGAAGCCATTAACAGGAGAGATGATGATTATACTCTCACAACTATCTCATAACAACGTTTAGAATTTCCCTCCAAGATTTCAGTTCAAGATGGCAACATAGGAAGATCCTGAATGGACACACCAAATGTACAGCTATATATGGAACAATTTCCTCTAAGAAAATCTGAACACTGGCAGAGTGACCCCTTCACATCAGGCAAACAAGAGGGAAACCACATTGAAGCAGGTAGGAAAGGCTGAGACACAAGCGCACCATAAACCCCACTCTTGGCACAGTGACTCACAATCAGGAGGGAACTCAAAAGCCAGAGCTTCTCCCTAAGGAGCAAAGGATTCCTATGTCACACCGGGCACCCCAAATTTTAACACCAGCACCTGAGAGACAAGGCCCTAAAACACCTGGCTTTCAGGACCGATGAGGCTTATGCCCACGAGACTCACAGGGCTGTGGGGAATTGAGGAATGGCTCTTAAAGCACTCATGTGCAGACTCACCTGCCCCAGGGCCCAACACAGAAGTAGCCCCTTGAAAAGTGCCCAGACACTATGTGAAAGAAACAGGTGCTCTCAAGGAAGGTAAGCCAGGGGATACCATCTTTGCACGGTCCCTCATCTCACTACAACTCACCAATATCTCCCAGAAAGAAAGCCTCATGGCAACCATTAAGGAAAAACCTATAGTTGATTCACAAAAGAGAGTGAGAATTTCCAACTAAAATATAATTCATTAAGTTTTAGCTTTAATAAGGAGGAGGAATGGGCCACTTCTGGGTTCTGGGCAAAGTCTGCTATGGCAGCTCTACAATCGTTAGGGATCCTGGTTATATCTCTCTTCCATTCTGCTATCTTCAAAATGCAGCTTCCATTTCAGGGTACAATGTGGATTTTCCAGCTCTTATTCTCACATGAGATTACATTTCCACTAGCAAGAAAGAGAAAGGAGGAAGGGGAGAGGCAAAGACTTCCTTTTGAGGATCCAACCAGACCAGAAGTCATATATACATCATTTTTCCCCAATTCCAGTTGACCAGGACTCAGTTACATTCCATGCATGGCTAAAAGGAATTCTTTATCCTAGACCACCATAGGCTTATCCAAAAATCAATATTCTACTAAAATTAAAAAGAACAATGGATATTGGAGGACAACTGGCAGTTTCTGCCATACAAGGTTCAAATATCTTCCTAATATTTAGGTAAAATTGCCTCTCTGTTGTTTTTGTAATTGAAAATAATTTGTTCTCTGGAGATAAAATAAGCAAAATTATGCTCATCAAAAAATTAAATAGATTGGTTCAAGATGGCGGAATAGAAGGACGTGTGCTCACTCCCTCTTGCAAGAGCCCCAGAATCACAACTAACTGTTGAACAATCATTGACAGGAAGACACTGGAACTCACCAAAAAAGATACCCCACATCCAAAGACAAAAGAGAAGCCTCAAGGAGCTGGAAGGAGGGGCACAATCACAATAAAATCAAATCCCATAACCACTGGGTGGGTGACTCTGAGATGGTACGAGGGGCGCAATCACAATAAAATCAAATCCCATAACCACTGGGTGGGTGACTCACAAACTGGAGAACAATTATACCACAGAAGTCCATCCACTGGAGTGAAGGTTCTGAGGCCCACATCAGGCATCCCAACCTGGGGGTCCAGCAATGGGAGGAGGAATTCCCAGAGAATCAGACTTTGAAGCCTAGCAAGATTTGACTGCAGGACTTAGGACTGGGGGAAACAGAGACTCACTCTTGGAGGGCACACACAAAGTACTGTGCACACTGGGACCCCAGGGAAAGGAACAGTGACCCCACAGGAGACTGAACCGGACCTACCAACTAGTGTTGGAGGGTCTCCTGCAGAAGCGGGGGGTGGCTGTGGCTCACCACAGGGACGAGGACACTGACAGTGGAAGTTCTGGGAAGTGCTCCTTGGCATGACCCCTCCTGGAGTCTGCCATTAGCCCCACCAAAGAGTCAGGTAGGCTGCAGTGCTGGGTCACCTCGGGCCAAACAACCAACAGTAGGGAACTCAGCCCAACCCGTCAGCATACAAATGGATTAAAGTTTTACTGAGATCTGCCCACCAGAGCAACACCCAGCTCTACCCACCACCAGTCCCTCCCACAAGGAAGCTTGCACAAACCTCTTAGATAGCCTTATCCACCAGAATGCAGACAGCAGAAACAAGAAGAACTACAATCCTGCAGCCTATGGAACAAAAACCATATTCACAGAAAGACAGACAAAATGAAAAGGCAGAGGACTATAAACCAGATGAAGGAACAAGATAAAACCCCAGAAAAACAACTAAATGAAGTGGAGATAGGCAACCTTCCAGAAAAAGAATTCAGAATAATGATAGTGAAGATGATCCAGGACCTCAGAAAAAGTATGGAGGCAAAGATCAAGAAGATGTAAGAAATGTTTAACAAAGACCTAGAAATTAAAGAACAAAACAACAGAGATGAACAATACAGTAACTGAAATGAAAAATACACTAGATGGAATCAGTGGCAGAATAACTGAGGCAGAAGAATGGATAGTGACCTGGAAGACAGAATGGTGGAATTCACTGCCAAGGAACAGAATAAACAAAAAAGATTGAAAAGAAATGAAGACAGCTAAAGAGACTTCTGGGACAACAAGTAACACATGAACATTCGCATTATAGGGGTCCCAGAAGGAGAACGAGAGACAAAGGACCCGAGAAAATATTTGAAGACATTATACTCAAAAACTTCCTTAACATGGGAAAGGAAATAGCCACACAAGTCCAGGAAGTGCAGAGAGTCCAAGGCAGGACGAATCCAAGGAGAAACACATCGAGACACATAGTAATGAAACTTACAAAAATTAAAGACAAAGAAAAATTATTAAAAGCAACAAGGGAACTCCCATAAGGTTAACAGCTGATTTCTACAAGCCAGAAGGGAGTGGCACGATATATTTAAAGTAATGAAAGGGAAGAACCTACAACCAAGATTACTCTACCCGACAAAGATCTGATTCAGATTCAATGGAGAAATTAAAACCTTTACAGACAAGCAAAAGCTAAGAGAATTCAGCACCACCAAACCAGCTCTACAACAAATGCTAAAGGAACTTCTCTAAGTGGGAAACTCAAGAGAAGAAAAGGACCTACACAAAAAAACCCAAAACAATTAAGAAAATGGTAATAGGAACTTACATATCATTAATGACTTACACTTTCTTCTCAAGTGCACACGGAACATTCTCCAGGATAGATCACATTGTGGGTCACAAATCAAGCCTCGGTACATTTGAGAATACTAAAATCATATCAAGCATCTTTTCCAACCACAACGCTATGAGATTAGAAATCAATTACCAGGAAAAAAAATGTAAAAAATAAATGTGAATGGATTAAATGCTCCAACCAAAAGACACAAGCTCACTGAATAGATTCACAAACAAGACCCATACATATGATCACTGAAGAAATCAAGGAGGAAATCAAAAAATACCTAGAGACAAATGACAATGAAAACACGATGATCCAAATCCTATGGGATCTGGCAAAAGCAGTTCTAAGAGGGAAGTTTATAGCTATACCAGTCTACCTCAAGAAACAAGAAAAATCTCAAGTAAACAATCTAACCTTACACCTAAAGGAACTAGAGAAAGAAGAACAAACAAAACCCCAAATTAGCAGAAGGAAAGAAATCATAAAGATCAGAGCAGAAA
>NC_041222.1:18516181-18533144 GCF_002837175.3 Physeter macrocephalus
CAATCCAAGAAGAAGATATAACAATTATAAATATATATGCACCCAACATAGGAGCACCTCAATACATAAGGCAACTGCTAACAGCTATAAAAGAGGAAACCGACAGTAACACAATAATAATGGGGGACTTTAACACCTCACTCACACCAATGGAGAGATCATCCAGACAGAAAATTAATAAGGAAACAACAGCTTTAAATGAAACAACAGACAAGATAGATTTAATTGATATTTAGAGGACATTCCATCAAAAACAGCAGATTACACTTTCTTCTCAAGTGCACACGGAACATTCTCCAGGATAGATCACATTGTGGGTCACAAATCAAGCCTCGGTACATTTGAGAATACTAAAATCATATCAAGCATCTTTTCCAACCACAACGCTATGAGATTAGAAATCAATTACCAGGAAAAAAAATGTAAAAAATACAAACACATGGAGGCTAAACAATACATTACTAAAAAACCAAGAGATCACTGAAGAAATCAAGGAGGAAATCAAAAAATACCTAGAGACAAATGACAATGAAAACACGATGATCCAAATCCTATGGGATCTGGCAAAAGCAGTTCTAAGAGGGAAGTTTATGAAAAAGAAGTTACAACAGACACCGCAGAAATACAAAGCATCCTAAGAGACTACTACAAGCAACTCTATGCCAAAAAAATGGAAAACCTGGAAGAAATGGACAAATTCTTAGAAAGATATAACCTTCTGAGACTGAACGTGGAAGAAACAGAAAAGATCAATAAAACTAAAAGCTGGTTCTTTGAGAAGATAAACAAATTGATGACTCTTTAGCGAGACTCATCAAAAAAAGAGGGAGGGGACTCAAATCAATAAAATTAGAAATGAAAAAGAAGTTACAACAGACACCGCAGAAATACAAAGCATCCTAAGAGACTACTACAAGCAACTCTATGCCAAAAAAATGGAAAACCTGGAAGAAATGGACAAATTCTTAGAAAGATATAACCTTCTGAGACTGAACGTGGAAGAAACAGAAAATAGGAACAGACCAATCACAAGGAATGAAATTGAAACTGTGATTAAAAATCTTCCAACAAACAAAAGTCCAGGACCAGATGGCTTCACAGGTGAATTCTATCAAACATTTAGAGAAGAGCTAACACCCATCCTTCTCAAACTCTTCAAAAAAATTGCAAAGGAAGGAACACTCCCAAACTCATTCTACGAGGCCATTATCACCCTGATACCAAAATCAAACAGAGATACTACAAAAAAAGAGAATTACAGACCATTCTCACTGATGAATATAGATGCAAAACTCCTCAACAAAATACTAGCAAATGGAATCCAACAACGCATTAAAAGGTTCATACACCATGATCAAGTGGTATTTATCCCAGGGATGCAAGGATTCTTCAATATACACAAATCAATCAATGTGATACACCATATTAACAAATTGAAGAATAAAAACCATATGATCATCTCAACAGATGCAGAATAAGCTTCTGACAAAATTCAACACCCATTTCTGATAAAAACTCTCCAGAAAGTAGGCACAGAGGGACCCTACCTCAACATAATAAAGGCCATATATGACAAACTCACAGCCAATATCGTTCTCAATGGTGAAAAACTGAAAAAATTTCCACTAAGATCAGGAACAAGACAAGGCTGCCCACTCTCAACACTATTATTCAACATAGTGTTGGAAGTTTTAGCCACAGCAATCAGAGAAGAAAAGGAAATAAAAGGAATCCAAATCGGAAAAGAAGAAGTAAAACTATCACTCTTTCCAGATGACATGACACTAAACATAGAGAATCCTAAAGATGCCAACAGAATACTACTAGAGCTAACCAATGAATTTGATAAAGTAGCAGGATATAAAGTTAATGCACAGAAATCTCTTACATTCATATACACTAATGACGAAAAACCTGAAGGAGAAATTAAGGAAACACTCCCATTTACCACTGCAATAGAAAGAATAAAATACATAGGAATAAACCTACCTAAGGAGACAAAAGACCTGTATGCAGAAAACTATAAGACACTGATGAAATAAATGAAAGATGATACAAACAGATGGAGAGATATACCACGTTCTTGGATTGGAAGAATCAATATTGTGAAAATGACTATACTACCCAAAGCAATCTACAAATTCAATGCAATCCCTATCAAACTACCAATGGCATACTTCACAGAACTAGAAGAAAAAAATTGCACAATTTGTATGGAAACACAAAAGACTCTGAAGAGCCAAAGCAATCTTGAGAAAGTAAAGCAGAGCTGGAGGAATGAGGTCCTGGACTTCAGACTATACTACAATGCTACAGTAGTCAAGACAGTATGGTACATGGTACTGGCACAAAAACAGAAATACAGATCAATGGAACAGGATAGAAAGCCCAGAGATAAACCCACGCACATATGGTCACCTTATTTTTGGTAAAGGAGGCAAGAATATACAATGGAGAAAAGACAACCTCTTCAATAAGTGGTGCTGGGAAAACTGGACAGCTACATGTAAATGAATGAAATTAGAACACTCCCTAAAGCCATACACAAAAATAAACTTGAAATGGATTAAAGACCTAAATGTAAGGCCTGACACTATCAAACTTTTAGAGGAAAACATAGGCAGAACACTCCATGACATAAATCACAGCAAGATCCTATTTGACCCACCTCCTAGAGAAATGGAAATAAAAACAAAAACAAACAAATGGGACCTAATGAAACTTCAAAGCTTTTGCACAGCAAAGGAAACCATAAATAAGACAAAAAGACAACCCTCAGAATGGGAGAAAATATTTTCCAACGAAGCAACGGACAAAGGATTAATCTCCAAAATATACAAGCAGCTCATGTAGCTCAATATCAAAAAAACAAACAACCCAATCCAAAAATGGATGGAAGACGTAAACAGACATCTCTCCAAAGAAGATAAACACATTGCCAACAAACACATGAAAGGATGCTCAACATCACTAATCATTAGAGAAATGCAAGTCAAAACTACAATGAGGTATCACCTGACACCAGTTAGAAAGGGCATCATCAGAAAATCTACAAACAACAAATGCTGGAGAGGGTGTGGAAAAGAGGGAACCCTCTTGCACTGTTGGTGGGAATGTAAATTGAGACAGCCACTATGGAGAACAGTACGGAGGTTCCTTAAAAAACTAAAAATAGAACTACCAAACGACCCAGCAATCCCACTACTGGGCATATACGCTGAGAAAATCATAATTCAAAAAGTCATGTACCACAGTGTTCTTTGCAGCACTATCTACAATAGCCAGGTTATGGAAGCAACCTAAATGCCCATGGACAAACGAATGGATAAAGAAGATGTGGTACATATATACAATGGAATATTACTCAGCCATAAAAGGGAACGAAATTGGGTTATTTGTAGACACGTGGATGGGCCTAGAGACTGTCATACAGAGTTAAGTAAGTCAGAAAGAGAAATATGAATATTGTATATTAACGCATATATGTGGAACCTAGAAAAATGGTACAGATGAACCTGTTTGCAAGGCAGAAATAGACACACAGTTGTAGAGAACAAACGTATGGACACCAAGGGGGGAAAGCGGGGTAGGTGGGCTCGGCGGGGAGATTGGGATTGACATATATACACTAATATGTATAAAATAGATAACTAAGAAGAACCTGCTGTATAAAAAAAAATAAAATAAAATTTAAAAAAAAATTAAATGCAACTGTCATGGAACGTCCCCTTACTGAATCTCACTTTGCCAAGGAAAGCAAGCCCCCATTCTTTGCTTTCTCTGTAATGTGGTTTCTGCAAACTTCCGCAACCTCATCACATTCCTCTCGTCTTTTTACCAATCTTTCTCTCATCACTTTAGAATTTTTTTCTATACCTCTAAGATCACATTTAGCAATCCACCTTCCACAAATATGTATTTATTATTGATATTTTCCAAACACTATCTCAGCATTGGCAATAACTCAAAGAGGACATGATTTTTAAACTAAGGAGCTTATAGTCTAGTGCCACTTTAGACAACTGATTCATAATGACCGTACAGTCAGTTCAACCCTTGTATATATTTTTCACAAGAACAACAATTAAGTCATGCTATTCAAAACTTAGATAATTGACTTTTTCATTTAATTGAGGGACTTGATGTCCAGCTATGCTATAACTCACCTTGGTTTTCAGCCTCTTATTCTATCACTTGGAACCTTGATTCTGTCCTTGGATATTAAGCCACCACTCCCAATTTTATGGGTTTTGAAATTTTTCCTTTGGTAGACATGCTTGGAGGGATCACTGATATGAGTGATTTACTGAAACCCAGATATAATTCTAAGTATAACATCCATTGCTTAGAAGAGGGTAGAAAAAGAAACCATGATTTTTTTAATCAGATTTTTTTTCTTTTTGCATTTTTCTTTTTTCTTCTGTTTAAAGTGCTATAAAATGATCCTGACAGCATGAACTGCTCTGCAGGTAATTTGCCAATGCCAACTGAATGCAGCCCAGAAGGTTCCTGAGCCCATTGGCAAGCTGATGCCAGTGATAGATACTCCATATTAGTAGCTGGTAATGTTGGCACAACTCTAGGAATTATCCTGTTTTGTGAGTTTAATCCTCATCAACAGAGGCCTCCCCCATGGTTCACCTCCTTTTCTGAAGAGAAATGCAAATGAATGTGATTTAGAGTTTGGGGCATTTTCAGATTCTCAAAAAAAGTACGTTTCCCCTGATCTTAGGCCATGAATGATGAACCAACCAGAAGCTGAAAATTTCTTATCACAACAGCTTCATGTCAGCCATGGTTCTATCTCTTTTCAACAGGAATCTGGAGCTTGCAGAGTGGGAGCCAAATAAAAGTCTTGTTCCACTGGCTCCACTTCTTCGTGTTGTCACAATCATTCCCTGCTTGTGTCATCCGTATGACAGGGTGAAGGAAGTGGTTAAGTACAACCCTCACACACACCTGGAGTAAGTTAATCGTACCATGCAGAAGCAGGATGGCAGCCATAGTTTCAACAGTGGGGGAAATCCTTCATGAGTTCACATTTTCATAGGTCAGTTGGTGACCCCACCCTCAGAAAGTAAGGAAAACAGATCTTCCATCATTCCCTCTGGGGAAAAGACAGACCCAGGAGGAGGATTATTAAGTATAAAGAGGATTAGGGGTGGGGGAGATCCACAGAGCTAGGCAAGTGAAGAAACCATCCATTCCTTCGCTAATAAGGGAATGGGAAAGGCACTTGGCAGAGAGCATTCAAGGGAAAGTACATCTTTTCACTGCAGCTAATAAAAGCTCTCCATTTTAGGTGACCTTTGGGCAGTACAGACACAGAGAGTGGAAAGTTCTTGCAAATAGAAATAAATGCCTCATAGAAGGAAGTGACATCTCAGAGCAGACCTATGTGGGGCAACTATTGCACAAATGAGGACACACAATATCCTTGATAAGGGCCTGCAGTCACCCTCACGTCCCTTAGGGCCACAGCCAGAAGAACCAGGATAACTCATTCATGTTGAACACCTACTGTGTACCAGGCACTGTGCAATAAAATCATCAATCCATCCTGGACCACAGCAGTGACAATTCTCTTTGCAGGCTATTTTGATAGAGGCCAACCAACAAAAGCAACTGAGACGGAGTCCCAAGGCAGACCAGCACTTAAAGAATATTGCTTTCTCAAGGCATGTTTGGGCAGGTTCCCTGCCAGTTACTTTCACATTACACTGTTGCTTATTTTTTTTAACTCCCTGAAGTATATTCACACACTGTCTATGAGAAACATTGAAATTAGTGAATAACATTTATGGATAATACAGAATTACCTCTCCATGACTTGAGGTTTCTAGTAGCAACAGAAATGTGAAGCAAAACTGAAACTGGATTAGGGGTCATGAGACAGCCTGAGACTTCATCGATTATTAAACGAGATACTTTATGCAAAACCTTAGCATGTTACATGGAGAAGAGTAATTACTCAAGATATCACAGCTATTGGTATTGTAATAACAAATGTTATCAATGTTATTACTGCTGGTGCTATAATTATCATATATTATCATATATCATATTGTTCTATATAATTTCTGAGGCCATTACATATCAATAGTTCTAAAATTATCCCTATTTTATAGGGGCTAATTTCCTAGGGATGAATTGGGGAAAATGAGGGAAGAGAACCTTCCTTCCTAACAAAAGGTATATAGGAAAAAATGCCTAGAAAGGTATAGTCTACATCCTTAAAATGAATGCTCAGGAAAGTCAGCAATTTTTACATACAAGTAACCTAAAATATCATCATGCCTGGACTGGGGTTGTGCCACACATCAAAGGAGGTAGACGTGGGCTACATAATGACCTAGAGTTTCATGCTTTCATCAAGGAAGGAGAGAGAAGATGAGTCTGTGTAGGTAGGTGGAAGAATATTCTGGCTTTAAACTCATTAAATGTGTCAAGCCTAGCTAACTTAAAGGTTGCTTAGGTGCAGACAACAGAAGCCATTATATCTGGCTGAAGCGGAAAGGTCTATTATTAGAGGGTAGCAGATAGCTCACAGAACTTACTGGATGGCCAGGGCAATAAGACTGAATGCTACGCAGCCTGGAATTACATGGTCAGGAGAAATGTCCAACACACTACTGAACCTCTGTAGCAGATACCCTATTGCTGTTGTCACCTGCTGCTTAGCAGTCATGCCAAAAGGTACCAGAAAGTAAAACTTTCACCACAGCTGCACCACAGGATCCAAATACTTCTGCAATGAGGTCTGGTCTCACACATGCTCTCCAAGTCTCCAACAACTGTATCAATTTGGCAGAATTTAGGTAATCTAGGAAATTCTTAGCTGTGTGATAATTGCTGAGAATATAGATTTTCACGGAGATAAGAAAGTATGAGGAAAAGGTAAATAATCTGTAGCATCTACCACATCATATTTGGAAACTAAGCTTTTTAAGGCATCTGGTTATTAAATCCGGGAATCCCTTTTCGTGCTAAGTGGCCTGGAGCTGCTCTAGGACTGTGGAATGGTAACTAGTTTTACCATCAACTTGATGGACAGAAATCCAGACAAAAGCTTAGAAACCTGTCATTTTGCTGAACTCAGGAAGTCTCAGCACAGGCTCCACTGGTTACTTTCAATATTGAAAGTTGCTTAGGTGCCTTCCCAGTAATGGTACTCTCAGGTTGGAGGCATGGATGTAGATCAGTGTATCAAAATATATCCTACACAGCACCCTCTTCAAAATCACTTGGGGTGTTTGTTAAAATGAAATCCTTGGGGCCCACTCCAAACTCTGAAGTAGAATCACTGCATTAGTGGGAACTATATAGTTAGAGGACCACTGATCTATATTTTGATACATGCTCCTGTGCTCATAGAGCCTAGACTCTGAGTGTAGTGAAACGCCCAGTTATTCCTATCAGAGCTTATTATTAAAGTCTAAAAGTTGTAAAGTAGGAAGGAAGTTGGAAACTCCTTTTTGGCCTGGTGAACTTGAGGGTCACAAAAGAGCTGAGATAGGGAATATACTGAGACAATTAAAAATATATAATGTTTTAAAGCTACATTAGCATATCATCATATCCTAGGCATCAAAACTATATAAATCAAAATTGAACTCATACCAATCCAAATGTTTGTGTGCAGAATCTCTTGCTCAGTTACAGGAATAAGGTCACAGGCCTGAAAAATTGTTTACAGGTGTCTCCAAGGAGATGGAATTAAAACATTTACACATGGTGTACCCTGTATTTATATGCAAGCTAGCCTCTCTGCTATGTTTTCCTATGAATGTGTTTAACTCTACAGAGAAATGTGAAGACCAACTCCTAGCATATGGAAGTATTTTCAAGTGGCAAATTATATGGGCACTAGAGAGAACAAGAAGGATTTGTAAATACTGCCAGCTTAAATGTACCTTTCAAATTCTATTAGGAGACTTAAATCTTCCTGTATTCAACTAAAATCAACCAACATTTACTGAAAACCTACTGTGTTCCAAAATCTTGGTGCTTTCTCATATGTTATCTCATTTAACTTTTAGAATAATCCTATGAGGTAAGTATTTTCAATCCTGTTTCACAGTTGAGAAAACCAAAGTTCCAAGAGATTGGGTAATGTGTCACAGAGCAAAGAAGAAGTGAAGCCAGGAGTTTCTGACAGAAAATCCCATGCTCTTTCTACTCTACCACTCTCTATAATTAATGCTAATTAAGTATTATATAATATTCAATTAATACTAACAACCCACTACATCTTATAGCACAATACACTTTTACTAAGGACATTATCTCATTTGATCCTAGTGACAGCACACAAGGCCTAGTAGAGAATGATGTTACCATTGCACAATGGAAAAACAGAAACTCCAGGAGACTCAATAATTCTTCATAGGTCACAAAGCTCATAGCCTTTGAGTCTTATTCTTCTGATTCCAAAAATGTGTTCTATTTACCACCTCAGAGTTTAGGAAATGGGATTTAACATTACTGTGTACCCAGTTTATGGTAATCTGCTAGGCATTTTACATACATGTGTCCTAATGCTCACCACAACCCTGAAAACCAGGACGTAGACCCATTTCATAGATGTCTAAATAATGACTTGAAAGAAGCTGAAGTTAGTCAGTGTTAGAAGTGATTCAAACCCAAATCTGTGAGACACTGATATAATTACATATTACACACACACACACACACACACACACACACACACACACACACACCATAATTTAAAGTGAATACTACGATGAAGAAAGTATAAACATCTCTTAAAGGAACTTTCTATTTGGAAATGCCTAGTTTCGATCACAAAAGTGTTCTAACTCACTAACCTTAAACGTGAAAGTAGAATGAGCAAATATAGACAAAAATCTCTCAAAGGATTCCATATAGTCAAGATTGTACCTAAAGGAAGAAGAAATTGGTGGCTCATTCTGAAAGCACTTGGCCATGCCTATGAATGTCTACTGCCAGGATAACTTCAAATAATGATGTCCTTCATGCCATTTACCCAGTGTCATTCTTGGAAGTGATGTCTTGGAGGATTAAGTTACGAACAGACATGTACAGTCAATGAGTTCTTGTGCTTAGAACTCCTTGCAAATGGGTAGAAAATTGGGTAAGTAGAACTTGTTTACTGAATGAGACCAGCAAACCAGCCAGGACTTTCACAGACACTCTGTAAAGCACAGTTGCTATAAAATATATGCAATTTTACCTGAGAAGGAGCAATAAAGTATTTTCTTTGTTAACCAATAGCTCAGCAGGTAAGAATAATGGTCATTGAGACTTATGTATATTTTTGCAGGTTACAAAATATGTCACACAGAAATCTCATTTGATTTTCTGATTATAAAACATTTAAATCCCATTATCTGGCCCATGGTAGGCTTTCAATAAATGTGGTTGCAATGAAAAAAATTGAACAGAGTTAAGAACTGTTATCCTTTTAAAACACATGAGACAATGGAGGCTCAGTAAAGGTAAGTGACTTGCCTAGTTTCAAATATAAGCTTTTATATGTCATTAAGATCTTTTACTCATTCATGAATCTTTTAGAAATTATCTAACTCCATATTGCTAGCAAGGAGTAACAGTAGACCATATGATATACATCAAATTTCAGTATTTTTCCATTAAGATGCCTCTCCATCTTAGTCAGAAAACCTGGATTTGATTAATTTTGGTTTCCAGAATAGAACCCCTGAAGAATTTAAATCCAGATTTTTTGAGTGATCCATATGTCTGAATCAGTTGTTTTTGGTCAAACACCCATTACCTCATGGCCCAGATTTCCATAATTAAATGAGGTCAAATGAGAATATACAGAAACTGAAAAGCACTGTGTTAATATTAGCTGTTATCAGTGAGATGTATTTCTCTTATAAATATAGAAGAGAGTAAAGTAAGGAACTTCTTTTATAAAAGAAAGAAAGAAAGAATTACACGGCCAGCACACAAAAAAGTCTGTTATTATATATCGTGGACACACAAATTCAAAGACAAAGATAATTGGCAATAACACTGTTATATTAGACTCTATTACAAAACAGGTTTAAAGTTTGGAGTTTGATGTTTGAAAGGACAGTCACATGTTGTAGGCATGGAGAATTTTTAGGGATTTTCCATTCTGAAAATCAAAGATTTAGCCAGGCATAATCCTCTTAATCCTCTTAAAACATGATCATCTATGGTTTTCACACATTTATAAACTCAGCCTCCTTGATGTCTTCGATCATTAAAAAGCTATTAATAAAAAAAAAGTTTTTTTAAGGCACTTGGAAGGAACATATAGTATACTGTATTCAAACATAGTCATTTATTGAATGCCTGCTAGGTGACTGATAACTGTAAAAAATTCATTACTATCTCCATTCTACAGATGAGAAAACTGAGATTTAGACTGTTAAGGCACTTATGATGAAGGTAATAATTAACAAAGACATGCATTAAGCCCAAGTATTCCAATGTTGTGTCCTATATTCATTTTTTTCTAAACTTTTCTGTAAGTTTCAAAATAGACCAATGTATAGACCCAGAACGGCAACACTAAATAGCCTTTTGTTCTTTTTATTGTCTTTTATTAATGTAATTATCTTTAACATTTGCTTCCACTTAATTTCTTAATCACTCTCTATTTTGTATCTCTATTTAAGGATTAAACTATTAAAATCAACATAACAAAAAGACTTCTGGTGTTAAGATGCCCTCTTCTTTCAGATATCACTCCCAAAGCAACAAGAAACATGAACAACAGAATTCAAAGTCTTTTTTGGACAAAATTTAGAAACATCTATAATCCCAAACCACTGTATATGATTAAAAGATGTCAAGATATGAGATTAATGCAAGAAAAAAAGCCTGCAGGAGCAGATCTTAAACATGTCAAGAGAACACAATCACCAAAACAGATGGTGCATTACAAGAAGCAAAACACAATAATCACATCTTTGAAAAAAAAAAAAAAGGAACATGATGCCCAGGCAATGAAGAGTACCAGGACGTAAGCAAGTAAACACACAGATACCCCTTTTTTGTAAGAAACAGTTCATTGATAAATCATGATGGAAAAAAAAGTCAAAGGCTAAAGAAATAAAAAAAAGTCCAAAAACTTATCACATACACATAAACACACATATACACAGGGGAGTGGGGGATGGGGAGGAAGAGAGACAGAGAACTTTCACTTCATTGTGAAATAGGGAGACTCCTACTAGCCTGTAATATCTATTGGTTCTTTTCCCATAAAGTTCCTACACATGCAATCCAAGAACTCGATAATTCATTTTATTCAAAAGTAAGCAATATTAAAAAGAACCAAAGATTTTTTAAGAAAAAAGGAAGAAATTGACAAAATTGCTTTATCTCACACACCTACACATACATGCACATAAATGCATATATAGAAGTAATGTTGTTCACTAGGAAATGATAACAGGCAGAGGAAAATCATGACAAAAGTTACTGTGATAAATCAAAAAGCATTAAAAAAAAAATCAAAGAACCCAAAGTAGAAATACAAGAGTTTAGGGAATACGTGGTTGAATGATAGAAGAAAGTAAAATATAAGAGGTCAGATCTAAGACAAGATGGAGAGTAAAGAGTAAAAGCACTGAATAATGAATACCATATTATAAGCAGTGCACACACACAAAAAAGAATGGAGGAGGAAGATGGTGGAAGAGTAAGAGGCGGAGATCACCTTTCTCCCCACAGATACATCAGAAATACATCTACACGTGGAACTGCTCCTAGAACACCCACTGAACGCTGGCAGAAGACCTCAGACCTCCCAAAAGGCAGGAAACTCCCTACGTACCTAGGTAGGGCAAAAGAAAAAAGAAAAAACAGAGACAAAAGAATAGGGACGGGACCTGCACCAGTGGCAGGGAGCTGTGAAGGAGGAAAGGTTTCCACACACTCGGAAGCCCCTTCGCGGGCGGACACTGTGGGTGGCAGAGGGGGAAAGTTTCGGAGCCGCGGAGGAGAATGCAGCAACAGGGGTGCGGAGGGCAAAGCAGAGAGATTCTCGCACAGAGGATCGATGCCGACCAGCACTCACCAGCCCGAGAGGCTTGTCTGCTCACCCACCGGGGCGGGCGGGGGCTGGGAACTGAGGCTCAGGCTTCGGTCAGATGGCAGGGAGAGGACTGGGGTTGGTGGCGTGAACACAGCCTTGAAGGGGTTAGTGCTCCACGGCTAGCCGGTGCTGGGGGGGAGTCCGGGAAAAAGTCTGGACCTGCCAAAGAGGCAAGAGACTTTCTTCCCTCTTTGTTTCCTGGTGCGCGAGGAGAGGGAATTAAGAGCGCCGCTTAAAGGAGCTCCAGAGACGAGCGCGAGCCGCGGCTAACAGCATGGACCACAGAGACGGGCATGAGACGCTAAGGCCGCTGCTGCTGCCACCAAAAAACGTGTGTGCAAGCACAGGTCACTATCCACACCTCCCCTCCCGGGAGCCTGTGAAGCCCGTCACTGCCAGCGTCCCAGGATCCAGGGACAACTTCCTCGGGAGAACGCACGGCGCGCCTCAGGCTGGTGCAAAGTCACTACGGCCTCTGACGCCGCAGGCTCACCTTGCATCCGTACCTCTCCCTCCCCCCCGGCCTGAGCGAGCCAGAGCCACTGAATCAGCTGCTCCTTTAACCCCGTCCTGTCTGAGCAAAGAACACACTCCCTCAGGAGACCTACACACAGAGGCGGGGCCAAATCCAAAGCTGAATCCCGGGAGCTGGGTGAACAAAGAAGAGAAACGAAAATTTCTCCCAGGGGTGCCAGAGATCGGATTAAATCTCCACATTCAACTTCATGTACCCTGCCATCTGTGGAATACCTGAATAGAAAACGAATCATCCCAAATTGAGGAGGTGGACTTTGAGAGCAAGATATATTATTTTTTCCCCTTTTCCTCTTTTTGTGAGTGTGCATGTCTATGCTTCTGGGTGACATTTTGTCTGTAAAGCTTTGCTTTCACCATTTGTCCTAGGGTTCTGTCCGTCCGTGTTTTTTTTTTTTTACTATTTTTAAAAAATTTTTTCTTAATAATTATTTTTTATTCTTTATTTTAATACTTTTATTTTATCTTACTTAATTTTATCCTCTTTCTTTCTACTTTTTCTCTTTTTTATTCTGAGCCGTGTGGATGAAAGGGTCTTGGTGCTTCAGCCAGGGGTCAGTGCTGTGCCTCTGAGGTGGGAGAGCCAACTTCAGGACACTGGTCCACCAGAGACCTCCCAGCTCCACATAATATCAAATGGTGAAAATCTCCTAGAGATATCCATCTCAACACCAAGACCCAGCTTACTCAACGACCAGCAAGCTACAGTGCTGGACACCCTATGCCAAACAACTAGCATGACAGGAACACAACCCCACTCATTAGCAGAGAGGCTGCCTAAAATCATAATACGGCCACAGACACCCCAAAACACACCACCAGACGTGGACCTGCCCACCAGAAAAACAAGATCCAGGCTCATCCACCAGAACACAGGCACTAGCCCCCTCCACCAGGAAACCTACAAAACCCACTGAACCAACTTTAGCCACTGGGGACAAACACCACATCCAACGGGAACTACGAACCTGCAGCCTGCAACAAGATAACCCCAAACACAGTAAGATAAGCAAAATGAGAAGACAGAAAAACACACAGCAGATGAAGGAGCAAGGTAAACACCCACCAGACCTAACAAATGAAGAGGAAACAGGCAGTCTACCTGAAAAAGGATTCAGAATAATGATAGTAAAGATGACCCAAAATCTTGGAAATAGAATAGAGAAAATTCAAGAAACATTTAACAAGGATCTAGAAGAACTAAAGAGGAAACAATCAATAATGAACAACACAATAAATGAAATTAAAATTACTCTAGAAGTGATCAATAGCAGAATAACTGAGGCAGAAGAACGGATAAGTGACCTGGAAGATAAAAAAGTGGAAATAACTACTGCAGAGCAGAATAAAGAAAATAGAATGAAAAGAACTGCGGACAGCCTCAGAGAGCTCTGGGACAACACTGAACACACCAACATTCGAATTATAGGGGTCCCAGAAGAAGAAGAGAAAAAGAAAGGGACTGAGAAAATATTTGAAGAGATTATAGTTGAAAACTTCCTTAATATGGGAAAGGAAATAGTTAATCAAGTCCAGGAAGCACAGACTCCCATTCAGGATAAATCCAAGGAGAAACACGCCAAGACACATTAATCAAACTATCAAAAATTAAATACAAAGAAAACATAAATGGTAATAGGAACATACATATTGATAATTACCTTAAATGTAAATGGATTAAATGCTCCCACCAAAAGACACAGACTGGCTGAATGGATACAAAAACAAGACCCATATATATGCTGTCTACAAGAGACCCACTTCAGACCTAGGGACACATACAGACTGAAAGTGAGGGGATGGAAAAAGATATTCCATGCAAATGGAAATCAGAAGAAAGCTGGAGTAACAATTCTCATATCAGACAAAATGGACTTTAAAATAAAAACTATTACAAGAGTCAAAGAAGGACACTACATAATGATCAAGGGATTGATCCATGAAGAAGATATAACAATTGTAAATATTTATGCACCCAACATAGGAGCACCTCAATACATAAGGCAAATACTAACAGCCATAAAAGGGGAAATTGACAGTAACACAATCATAGTAGGGGACTTTAACACCCCACTTTCACTAATGGACAGATCATCCAGAGTGAAAATAAAAAAGGAAACACAGCTCTAAAAGATACATTAAACAAGATGAACTTAGTTGATATTTATAGGACATTACATCCAAAACAACAGAATACACATTCTTCTCAAGTGCTCACGGAACATTCTCCAGGACAGATCATATCGTGGGTCACAAATCAAGCCTTGGTAAATTTAAGAAAATTGAAATCATATCAAGTATCTTTTCCAACCACGACGCTATGAGACTAGATATCAATTACAGGAAAAGATCTGTAAAAAATACAAACACATGGAGGCTAAACAATACACTAAGTAATAACGAACTGATCACTGAAGAAATCAAAAAATACCTAGTAACAAATGAAAATGGAGACACGATGACCCAAAACCTATGGGATGCAGTTCTAAGAGGGAAGTTTATAGCAATACAATCCTACCTTAACAAACAGGAAACATCTCAAATAAACAACCTAAACTTGCACCTAAAGCAATTAGAGAAAGAAGAACAAAAAAACGCCAAAGTCAGCAAGAGGAAAGAAATCATACAGCTCAGATCAGAAATAAATGAAAAAGAAATGAAGGAAACGATAGTAAAGATCAATAAAACTAAAAGCTGGTTCTTTGAGAAGATAAACAAAATTAATAAACCATTAGACAGACTCATCAAGAAAAAAAGGGAGAAGACTCAAATCAACAAAATTAGAAATGAAAGAGGAGAATTAACAACTGACACTGCAGAAATACAAAGGATCATGAGAGATTACTACAAGCAACTCTATGCCAATAAAGTGGACAACCTGGAAGAAATGGACAAATTCGTAGAAGTGCACAACCTGCCGAGACTGAACCAGGAAGAAATAGAAAATATCAACAGACCAATCACAAGCACTGAAATTGAAACTGTGATTAAAAATCTTCCCAGAAACAAAAGCCCAGGACCAGATGGTTTCACAGCCGAATTCTATCAAACATTTAGAAAAGAGCTAACACCTATAATTCTCAAACTCTTCCAAAATAAAGCAGAGGGAAGAACACTCCCAAACTTGCTCTACAAGCCACCATCACCCTGATACCAAAGCCAGACAAAGACGTCACAAAGAAAGGAAACTACAGGCCAATATCACTGATGAACACAGATGCAAAAATCCTCAACAAAATACTAGCAAACTGAATCCAACAGCACACTAAAAGGATCATACACCATGATCAAGTGGGGTTTATTCCAGGAATGCAAGGATTCTTCAATATATGTAAATCAATCAACATGATACACCATATTAACAAATTGAAGGAGAAAAACCATATGATCATCTCAATAGATGCAGAGAAAGCTTTCGACAAAATTCAACACCCATTTACAATAAAAATCCTGCAGAAAGTAAGCACAGAGGGAAGTTTCCTCAACATAATAAAGGCCATATATTACAAACCCACAGGCAACATCGTCCTCAATGGTGAAAAACAGAAACCATTTCCACTAAGATCAGGAACAAGACAAGGCTGCCCACTCTCACCACTCTTATTCAACATAGTTTTGGAAGTTTTAGCCACAGCAATCAGAGAAGAAAAAGAAATAAAAGGAATCCAAATCGGAAAAGAAGTAAAGCTGTCACTGTTTGCAGATGACATGATACTATACATAGAGAATCCTAAAGATGTTACCAGAAAACTACTAGAGCTAATCAATGAATTTGGTAAAGTAGCAGGATATTAAATTAATGCACAGAAATCTCTGGCATTCTTATACGCTAATGATGAAAAATCTGAGAGTGAAATTAAGAAAACACTCCCATTTACCACTGCAACAAAAAGAATAAAATATCTAGGAATAAACCTACCTAAGGAGACAAAAGACCTGTATGCAGAAAATTATAAGACTGATGAAAGAAATTAAAGATGATACAAATAGTGGAGAGATATACCATGTTCTTGGATTGGAAGACCCAACATTGTGAAAATGACTCTACTACCCAAAGCAATCTACAGATTCAATTGAATTCCTATCAAACTACCACTGGCATTTTTTCACAGAACTAGAACAAAAAATTTCACAATTTGTATGGAAACACAAAAGACCCCAAATAGGCAATGGAATCTTGAGAACGAAAAATGGAGCTGGAGGAATCAGGCTCCCTGACTTCAGACTATACTACAAATCCACAGTAATCAAGACAGTATGGTACTGGCACTAAAACAGAAATACAGATCAATGGAACAGGATAGAAAGCCCAGAGATAATCCCACGCACATATGGTCACCTTATCTTTGATAA